>NW_027258500.1:0-70000 GCF_045791955.1 Oncorhynchus clarkii lewisi
ATTTCCCTACAGTTAGATGGAGGTGTCAGTTAGATGGAGGTATTTCCCTACAGTTAGATGGAGGTATTTCCCTACAGTAAGATGGAGGTATCAGTTAGATGGAGGGATTTCCCTACAGTTAGATGGAGGTATCATTTAAATGGAGGTGTTTTCCTACAGTTAGATAGAGGTATCATTTAGATGGAGGTGTTTCCTACAGTTAGATAGAGGTATCATTTAGATGGAGGTGTTTCCTACAGTTAGATGGAGGTATCAGTTAGATGGCGGTATCAGTTAGATGGAGGTGTTTCCTACAGTTAGATGGAGGTATCAGTTAGATGGAGGTGTTTCCTACAGTTAGATGGAGGTGTCAGTTAGATGGAGGTGTCAGTTAGATGGAGGTATCAGTTAGATGGAGGTGTTTCCCTACAGTTAGATGGAGGTGTTTTCTATAGTTAGATGGAGGTGTTTCCCTACAGTTAGATGGAGGTATTTCCTGCAGTTAGATGGAGGTTTCAGTTAGATGGAGGTATCAGTTAGATGGAGGTGTTCCCTACAGTTAGATGGAGGTATTTCCCTACAGTTAGATGGAGGTATTTCCCCACAGTTAGATGGAGGTATCAGTTAGATAGAGGTATCAGTTAGATGGAGGTTTCAGTTAGATGGAGGTATCAGTTAGATGGAGGTGTCAGTTAGATGGAGGTATTTCCCGACAGTTAGATGGAGGTATTTCCCCACAGTTAGATGGAGGTATCAGTTAGATAGAGGTATCAGTTAGATGGAGGTGTCAGTTAAATGGAGGTGTTTTCTACAGTTAGATGGATGTATGTCCCTACAGTTAGATGGAGGTGTCAGTTAGATGGAGGTATTTCCCTACAGTTAGATGGAGGTATTTCCCTACATTTAGATGGAGGTGTTTCCCTACAGTTAGATAGAGGTATCATTTAGATGGAGGTGTTTCCTACAGTTAGATAGAGCTATCATTTAGATGGAGGTGTTTCCTACAGTTAGATGGAGGTATCAGTTAGATGTTGGTATCAGTTAGATGGAGGTGTTTCCTACAGTTAGATGGAGGTATCAGTTAGATGGAGGTGTTTCCTACAGTTAGATGGAGGTATCAGTTAGATGGAGGTGTTTCCTGCAGTTAGATGGAGGTATCAGTTAGATGGAGGTGTTTCCTACAGTTAGATGGAGGTGTCAGTTAGATGGAGGTATTTCCCTACAGTTAGATGGAGGTGTCAGTTAGATGGAGGTATCAGTTAGATGGAGGTATCAGTTAGATGGAGGTATTTCCCTACAGTTAGATGGAGGTATCAGTAAGATGGAGGGGTTTCCTACAGTTAGTTGGAGGTATTTCCCTACAGTTAGATGGAGGTATCAGTTAGATGGAGGTATTTCCCTACAGTTAGATGGAGGTATTTCCTACAGTTAGATGGAGGTATCAGTTAGATAGAGGTATCAGTTAGATGGAGGTGTCAGTTAAATGGAGGTGTTTTCTACAGTTAAATGGAGGTATTTCCCTACAGTTAGATGGAGGTGTCAGTTAGATGGAGGTATTTCCCTACAGTTAGATGGAGGTATCAGTTAGATGGAGGTATCAGTTAGATGGAGGTATTTCCCTACAGTTCGATGGAGGTATCAGTTAGATGGAGGTATTTCCCTACAGTTTGATGGAGGTGTTTCCTACAGTTAGATGGAGGTATCAGTTAGATGGAGGTATCAGTTAGATGGAGGTGTTTCCCTACAGTGATATTGATGCAGTATTTGTCATTATAATGAATACACCCTCCTTCCACCCAGGGTATGTTTTCGTGACATTTCTCAGGGACTGTTCCCTCAAACAATCAGAGCTCAGCTCTTACCTCCCTCCCCCTCCTTACTTCTTACCCCAGTTTGGTGTGTTTTCGCATGAGGCTGTGGCGTTGACTTCTCTTACTGGAGGTATCTCTGGTCGCAGCCTCAACCCTAGCCCTAGCCTCAGCCCTCACACCCAGAGGAAATGTGCCTTATGTAAGTGCGACCGGGTACTTGGAGCTCCAGAAACTTGGAGGTCTGGGTACTTCCTATCACCCCAATAATAAAATTACCTTGTCTGAAATATGCTTTAGTATACAAATTCCTCATGTTGTATGTAGCTGTTCTGTCCGTTCGATGTTAAGACGTGTCCTAGTGCTGCTAAGCCAGGCAGTCATCAATGTGTTGACATCGGTCTGTGGGTTGGTTAGGGTCATGCTGGGAGGAACGGGATACCCACTACTTTATAGGGATGAAATAACATGTATATTTTGGTGCGAGTTGTTTCTTTAAATGTACGCCAGGCTTTGGAGCAATAAAATGGTTCCTCAATTTCCTTATCCAAACATTTCACTGTGGTAAGAATGCAGGCCTTCCTTGCAATCGGGTAAACTGCCATCATGCCGGACATAGGACCAATAAAAGTAATGAATGTCTATTGGTTTAATTTGCCTGTATGATTATGATGATTACACACTTCTTGATCTGGTTTAATGTTTTGTTTTCCTTTCTTTCCAGAGAAGTTGTTGGTCCTCACCGTTGCCACACAGGAGACTGATGGTTATCGCCGCTTCATGCAGTCAGCCGACTATTTCAACTACACTGTCAAGGTAAGGACCATGCACCGTCTCTCTCGTTTAGTTCTACCATGCACCGTCTCTCTCGTTTAGTTCTACCATGCACAGTCTCTCTCTCGTTTAGTTCTACCATGCACCGTCTCTCTCTCGTTTAGTTGTACCGTGCACCGTCTCTCTCTCGTTTAGTTCTACCATGCACCGTCTCTCTCTCGTTTAGTTCTACCATGCACCGTCTCTCTCTCTCGTTTAGTTTTACCATGAACCGTCTCTCTCTCTCGTTTAGTTCTACCATGCACCGTCTCTCTCTCGTTTAGTTCTACCGTGCACCGTCTCTCTCGTTTAGTTATACCGTGCACCGTCTCTCTCTCGTTTAGTTCTACCGTGCACCGTCTCTCTCGTTTAGTTCTACCATGCACCGTCTCTCTCTCGTTTAGTTCTACCTTGCACCGTCTCTCTCTCGTTTAGTTCTACCGTGCACCGTCTCTCTCGTTTAGTTCTACCATGCACCGTCTCTCTCTCGTTTAGTTCTACCTTGCACCGTCTCTCTCTCGTTTAGTTCTACCGTGCACCGTCTCTCTCTCGTTTAGTTCTACCATGCACCGTCTCTCTCTCGTTTAGTTCTACCATGCACCGTCTCTCTCTCGTTTAGTTCTACCATGCACCGTCTCTCTCGTTTAGTTCTACCGTGCACTGTCTCTCTCTCGTTTAGTTCTACCGTGCACCGTCTCTCTCTCGTTTAGTTCTACCGTGCACCGTCTCTCTCGTTTAGTTCTACCATGCACCGTCTCTCTCTCGTTTAGTTCTACCATGCACCGTCTCTCTCTCGTTTAGTTCTACCGTGCACCGTCTCTCTCTCATTTAGTTCTACCGTGCACCATCTCTCTCTCGTTTAGTTCTACCGTGCACCGTCTCTCTCGTTTAGTTCTACCATGCACCGTCTCTCTCTCGTTTAGTTCTACCATGCACCGTCTCTCTCTCGTTTAGTTCTACCGTGCACCGTCTCTCTCTCTCATTTAGTTCTACCGTGCACCGTCTCTCTCTCATTTAGTTCTACCGTGCACCGTCTCTCTCTCGTTTAGTTCTACCATGCACCATCTCTCTCGTTTAGTTCTACTGTGCACCGTCTCTCTCGTTTAGTTCCACCACATTGATTAGGCATTGTGCCTTTCTTTAAATATGCAAAACAGGATATTACCTACAAGACATATTTATTCTTGTAATTATTTTACTCCTGCTCAATCTCAACCTCAAATAATTAACTGATTGAACTATTAAATAAGAAGTAATAACCTTTCAGGGGAACTAGCCATAGACTTGAGGCTATGGGAAACGTGTTAGCTGTCATCAGAGGATTCCTGGGGCAAAGCCCTTGTCAAACTTTACTAAATCTGACTTTGCATAACATAAATGTTATTCAAACTCAGTTCTCTGTCAGGGCTCAGTTCTCCGTCAGGGCTCAGTTCTCCGTCAGGGCTCAGTCCTCAGTCAGGCCTCAGTCAGGGCTCAGTCCTCAGTCAGTGCTCAGTCCTCAGTCAGGGCTCAGTCAGTCCTTAGTCGGCCCTCAGTCTTCAGTCAGGTATCAGTCCTCAAACCTCAGCCAGGCCTCAGTCCTCAGTCCTTAGCCAGGCCTCAGTCCTCAGCCAGGCCTCAGTCATCAGTCCTCAGCCAGGCCTCAGTCCTCAGTCAGGGCTCAGTCAGTCCTTAGTCAGCCCTCAGTCTTCAGTCAGGTATCAGTCTTCAGTCAGGTATCAGTCCTCAATCCTCAGCTAGGCCTCAGTCCTCAGGCCTCAGTCCCCATCCTCAGCCAGGGCTCAGTCCTCAGCCAGTGCTAAGAGCATTGGTCCCTAACCCCTGATCTCTAACCCCTGACCCTGACATGTCCCTTGTCTCTCTGCCACAGGTCCTGGGCATGGGAGAGGAGTGGAGAGGTGGGGATGTGGGGCGCTCCATTGGAGGAGGACAGAAGGTGAGATTACTGAAGGAAGCCATGGAAGGACTGAGTGACCAAGAAGACCTGGTGGTGCTGTCTGTTGACAGGTAGGAGAATCGGCGACCATAGGATGACCTGGACTGTACATCACACTTCCGAGGGGCAGAGAGAATTCACTTATGTAATAGTTACCAATGTATTACTTTAAGATTGAAATGCTTCAAATGTAGGCCCTCAGTTGGCTCCAAAAATTGTCTAAGACTCCAATCAATCAAGTCATAGACTGTTCTCTCTGCTGCCGCACGGCAAGTGGCACCGTAGCACCAAGTCTAGGACCAAAAGGCTCCTTACCAGCTTCTACCCCCAAGCCATAAAACTGCTGAACAATTAATCAAATGTCTACCCAGACACTATTTATATTAACACCCCCCTTTGTTTTTACAATGCTGCTACTCGCTGTTTATTATCTATGTATAATCACTTTACCTCTACCTACATGTACAAATGACCTAACCTGTATCCCTGCACATTGACTCGGTACCTGTACCCCCTGTATTTCATTGTATTTATTTAGTAAATATTCTCACCTCTTAAGGATCAGACCCTTTTTTTCAGATTTCATCTAAAATTACATACCCAAATCTACCTGCCTGTAGCTCAGGATCTGAAGCAAGGATATGCATATTCTTGATACCATTCGAAAGGAAACACTTTGAAGTGCGTGGGAATGTGAAATTAGTGTAGGAGAATATAACACATTAGATCTGGTAAAATATAATACGAAGACAAAAATATGCGTATTTGAATTTTTTTCATCTTTGAAATGCAAGAGAAATGCCAATATAGATTTTGTAACTAGGAATTGTACCTAGGAATCTAGGTACAATTTCGATTTTGGCCACTAGATGGCAGCAGGGTATGTGCAAGGTTTTAGACTGATCCAATGAACCATTGTATATATTTTCAAAATTTTGTCTGCCCAAATGTGCCTAATTGGTTTATTAATACGTGCACTCTCCTCAAACAATAGCATGGTGTTCTTTCACTGTAACAGCTACTTTAAATTAGATAGCTTAAATTCTTGTTTATCGAACTTCACTTTCTGCCCATATCAGATATGTCTATGTCCTGGGAAATGTTCACCAATCCCGTAGAGGTTAACTGTATTTCTTGAACTGCATTGTTGTTTCACGGAACATGTGACAAATAAAATTTGATTTGAAATGTCTAAATCACGAGTTAACTAAAGCAGTCAATTGGACCATGTTCATCTTACTCCTCATCATATGTAATATGCATGTATGCAATATGCATTGGTGCTTTGTGTTAGAATATTCAGTGCCTTGGATTCCTAGAAGAAGAGAATCTGCCCACTAAGGCTGTGGGGTCATTGAAAGGTTACGGTTTCTAGTTTCTCCATATTGGACCCAGATGTCCCTTAAACAAATCCTAACCCCTCCTGCTGTGAGCCAATAGTGTGAATATTTACTGTCTGGCTCCTGTATCGATGACTGGTAGGGGTAGTGTTATGGATGATGGTAGGGGTAGTGTTATGGATGATTGTAGGGGTAGTGTTATGGATGACTGGTAGGGGTGGTAGGGGTAGTGTTATGGATGACTGATAGGGGTAGTGTTATGGATGACTGGTAGGGGTGGTAGGGGTAGTGTTATGGATGATGGTAGGGGTAGTGTTATGGATGACTGGTAGGGGTGGTAGGGGTAGTGTTATGGATGACTGATAGGGGTAGTGTTATGGATGACTGGTAGGGGTGGTAGGGGTAGTGTTATGGATGATGGTAGGGGTAGTGTTATGGATGACTGGTAGGGGTGGTAGGGGTACTGTTATGGATGACTGATAGGGGTAGTGTTATGGATGACTGGTAGGGGTGGTACGGGTAGTGTTATGGGTGACTGGTAGGGATAGTGTTATGGATGACTGGTAGGGGAGGTGTTATGGATGACTGGTAGGGGTGATAGGGGTAGTGTTATGGATGACTGGTACGGGTAGTGTTATGGATGATGGTAGGGGTAGTGTTATGGATGATGGTAGGGGGAGTGTTATGGATGACTGGTATGGGTGGTGTTATGGATGACTGGTATGGTTGGTAGGGGTGGTGTTATGGATGACTGATATGGGTGGTAGGGGTAGTGTTATGGATGACTGGTAGGGGTAGTGTTATGGATGACTGGTAGGGATGGTAGGGGTAGTGTTATGGATGGCTGGTAGGGGTAGTGTTATGGATGACTGGTAGGGGTAGTGTTATGGATGACTGGTAGGGGTAGTGTTATGGATGATGGTACAGGTAGTGTTATGGATGACTGGTAGGGGTGGTAGGGCTAGTGTTATGGATGACTGGTAGGTGTGGTGTTATGGATGACTGGTAGGGGTGGTGTTATGGATGACTGGTAGGGGTAGTGTTATGGATGACTGGTAGGGGTGGTAGGGGTAGTGTTATGGATGACTGGTAGGGGTGGTAGGGGTAGTGTTATGGATGACTGGTAGGGTTGGTAGGTGTGGTGTCAGGGATACTGGCTGGCTCCTGTAGTGTTGTTATTGCCTGAGATCTCATTAAATGGGCACAAAGCTTCTCTGTAAGGTCTCTAGGATGGATAATTAACCCTGGCAAGGTGCTGATGCGTTGCCACTTACAACAGCAAACATGAGAGAGTTTCGATTGTGTTTTTTCTTGGATTGTATGTGCTGCAGAAAGCCATCTAAGAGTACAGATCCGATAGCCGCGTTCATATTTTGGGAGGGTCAATTTAGTTAATTAAACATAACAGTCTCATTTAAGGCACTTGGAAGGAAATGACAGGAAGTCCATTTATAACCATATTAGGAGAAACACCTCCTTTCACCCGTGCAGACCTGTTGAAATCTAACTGAGTGTTCATTCACATCATTACAGCAGCTAATAAGGGGAGGGAGAGGGAGAGAGAGATTTCTGTTTACTCGGTATTAAAACACCCTCCCTTCTTTCATGAAAGGTCCTAATTCTAGAAATCTCTGAAGCTGCAGTTGGAGAACCAGCTAATTACTGATGCAGGTAACTGTGATACGGGTTCACAGAGTTGACTTTAGTCTCTCAGAATAATTACAGCCCCACCTCAGAGTAAGTGTGTCTCATTGAATTCCAGAAAGGGTGATGCTGCTGACTAATTCCTAAGGAAAAACACAAATACACGTGTTGATGTATATATCTGGTGGGTCAACTGGAAGGTTAGTTCCTGCTTTTTTTTGTAAATAAGTCAAACATTTGTGATGCTAAGTTATGTTTTGTCATCTTTGAATAAACCGTCACCACCTACAGTTCACATATTATAACACAGATATCTACAGTAACACAGATATCTACAGTTCACATGTTATAACACAGATATCTACAGTAACACAGATATCTACAGTTCACATGTTATAACACAGATATCTACAGTAACACAGATATCTACAGTTCACATGTTATAACACAGATATCTACAGTAACACAGATATCTACAGTTCACATGTTATAACACAGATATCTACAGTAACACAGATATCTACAGTTCACATGTTATAACACAGATATCTACAGACCACATGTTATAACACAGATATCTACAGACCACATGTTATAACACAGATATCTACAGACCACATGTTATAACACAGATATCTACAGTAACACAGATATCTACAGACCACATGTTATAACACAGATATCTACAGACCACATGTTATAACACAGATATCTACAGACCACATGTTATAACACAGATATCTACAGTAACACAGATATCTCCAGACCCCATGTTATAACACAGATATCTACAGTAAGACAGATATCTACAGTTCACATGTTATAACACAGATATCTACAGTAACACAGATATCTACAGTTCACATCTTATAACACAGATATCTACACTAACACAGATATCCACAGACCACATGTTATAACACAGATATCTACAGTTCACATGTTATAACACAGATATCTAAAGACCACATGTTATAACACAGATATCTACAGTAACACAGATATCTACAGACCACATGTTATAACACAGATATCTACAGTAAGACAGATATCTACAGTTCACATGTTATAACACAGATATCTACAGTAACACAGATATCTACAGTTCACATCTTATAACACAGATATCTACACTAACACAGATATCTACAGACCACATGTTATAACACAGATATCTACAGACCACATGTTATAACACAATTAAATCAAACATATCCATCCTACTATGGGGTCATGGATTTCTGTCCTTTACTATCTCTAGTATACCACTGTGACGTGTGGGGTCCTTAACCATCTCTAGTATACCACCGTGACGTGTGGGGTCCTTTACCATCTCTAGTATACCACCGTGACGTGTGGGGTCCTTTACCATCTCTAGTATACCACCGTGACGTGTGGGGTCCTTTACCATCTCTAGTATACCACCGTGACGTGTGGGGTCCTTTACCATCTCTAGTATACCACCGTGACGTGTGGGGTCCTTTACCATCTCTAGTATACCACCGTGACGTCTTGGGGTCATGGATCTGTCCTTTACCATCTCTAGTATACCACCGTGACGTCTTGGGGTCCTTTACCATCTCTAGTATACCACCGTGACGTGTGGGGTCCTTTACCATCTCTAATATACCACCGTGACGACTTGGGGTCCTTTACCATCTCTAGTATACCACCGTCACGGTGGTATACTAGAGATGGTAAAGGACCCCAAGTCGTCACGGTGGACCCCGGTGGACCCCTATACTAGAGATGGTAAAGGACGTGTGGGGTCCTTTACCATCTCTAGTATACCACCGTAACGTCTTGGGGTCCTTTACCATCTCTAGTATACCACCGTGACGTCTTGGGGTCATGGATCTGTCCTTTACCATCTCTAGTATACCACCGTGACGTGTGGGGTCCTTTACCATCTCTAGTATACCACCGTGACGTGTGGGGTCCTTTACTATCTCTAGTATACCACCGTGACGTGTGGGGTCCTTTACCATCTCTAGTATACCACCGTGACGTGTGGGGTCCTTTACCATCTCTAGTATACCACCGTGACGTGTGGGGTCATGGATCTGTCCTTTACCATCTCTAGTATACCACCGTGACGTGTGGGGTCCTTTACCATCTCTAGTATACCACCGTGACGTGTGGGGTCCTTTACCATCTCTAGTATACCACCGTGACGTGTGGGGTCATGGATCTGTCCTTTACCATCTCTAGTATACCACCGTGGATCTGTCCTTTACAATCTCTAGTATACCACCGTGGATCTGTCCTTTACCATCTCTAGTATACCACCGTGACGTGTGGGGTCCTTTACCATCTCTAGTATACCACCGTGACGTGTGGGGTCCTTTACCATCTCTAGTATACCACCGTGACGTGTGGGGTCCTTTACCATCTCTAGTATACCACCGTGACGTGTGGGGTCCTTTACCATCTCTAGTATACCACCGTGACGTCTTGGGGTCATGGATCTGTCCTTTACCATCTCTAGTATACCACCGTGACGTGTGGGGTCCTTTACCATCTCTAGTATACCACCGTGACGTCTTGGGGTCCTTTACCATCTCTAGTATACCACCGTGACGTGTTGGGTCCTTTACCATCTCTAGTATACCACCGTGACGTCTTGGGGTCCTTTACCATCTCTAGTATACCACCGTGACGTGTGGGGTCCTTTACCATCTATAGTATACCACCGTGACGTGTGGGGTCCTTTACCATCTCTAGTATACCACCGTGACGTGTGGGGTCCTTTACCATCTCTAGTATACCACCGTGACGTGTGGGGTCCTTTACCATCTCTAGTATACCACCGTGACGTGTGGGGTCCTTTACCATCTCTAGTATACCACCGTGACGTGTGGGGTCCTTTACCATCTCTAGTATACCACCGTGACGTGTGGGGTCCTTTACCATCTCTAGTATACCACCGTGACGTGTGGGGTCATGGATCTGTCCATGACCATCTCTAGTATACCACGTGACGTGTGGGGTCCTTTACCATCTCTAGTATACCACCGTGACGTGTGGGGTCCTTTACCATCTCTAGTATACCACCGTGACGTGTGGGGTCCTTTACCATCTCTAGTATACCACCGTGACGTCTTGGGGTCCTTTACCATCTCTAGTATACCACCGTGACGTGTGGGGTCCTTTACCATCTCTAGTATACCACCGTGACGTGTGGGGTCCTTTACCATCTCTAGTATACCACCGTGACGTGTTGGGGTCATGGATCTCTGTCCTTTACCATCTCTAGTATACCACTGTGACGTCTTGGTGTCATGGATCTCTGTCCTTTAACATCTCTAGTATACCACTGTGACGTCTTGGGGTCATGGATCTCTGTCCTTTAACATCTCTAGTATACCACTGTGACGTCTTGGTGTCATGGATCTCTGTCCTTTAACATCTCTAGTATACCACTGTGACGTCTTGGGGTCATGGATCTCTGTCCTTTACCATCTCTAGTATACCACCGTGACGTCTTGGGGTCATGGATCTCTGTCCTTTACCATCTCTAGTATACCACCGTGGATCTGTCCTTTACCATCTCTAGTATACTTCCGTGACGTGTGGTGTCCTTTACCATCTCTAGTATACCACTGTGACGTGTGGGGTCCTTTGCCATCTCTAGTATACCACCGTGACGTCTTGGGGTCATGGATCTGTCCTTTACCATCTCTAGTATACCACCGTGACGTGTGGGGTCCTTTACCATCTCTAGTATACCACCGTGACGTGTGGGGTCCTTTACCATCTCTAGTATACCACCGTGACGTGTGGGGTCCTTTGCCATCTCTAGTATACCACCGTGACGTGTGGGGTCCTTTACCATCTCTAGTATACCACCGTGACGTCCTGGGGTCCTTTACCATCTCTAGTATACTTCCGTGACGTGTGGTGTCCTTTACCATCTCTAGTATACCACTGTGGCGTGTGGGGTCCTTTGCCATCTCTAGTATACCACCGTGACGTCTTGGGGTCATGGATCTGTCCTTTACCATCTCTAGTATACCACCGTGACGTGTGGGGTCCTTTACCATCTCTAGTATACCACCGTGACGTGTGGGGTCCTTTACCATCTCTAGTATACCACCGTGACGTGTGGGGTCCTTTGCCATCTCTAGTATACCACCGTGACGTGTGGGGTCCTTTACCATCTCTAGTATACCACCGTGACGTGTGGGGTCCTTTACCATCTCTAGTATACCACCGTGACGTGTGGGGTCCTTTACCATCTCTAGTATACCACCGTGACGTGTGGGGTCCTTTACCATCTCTAGTATACCACCGTGACGTGTGGGGTCCTTTACCATCTCTAGTATACCACCGTGACGTGTGGGGTCCTTTACCATCTCTAGTATACCACCGTGACGTGTGGGGTCCTTTACCATCTCTAGTATACCACCGTGACGTGTGGGGTCCTTTACCATCTCTAGTATACCACTGTGACGTGTGGGGTCCTTTACCATCTCTAGTATACCACCGTGACGTGTGGGGTCCTTTGCCATCTCTAGTATACCACCGTGACGTCTTGGGGTCATGGATCTGTCCTTTACCATCTCTAGTATACCACCGTGACGTATGGGGTCCTTTACCATCTCTAGTATACCACTGTGACGTCTTGGGGTCCTTTACCATCTCTAGTATACCACCGTGACGTGTGGGGTCCTTTACCATCTCTAGTATACCACCGTGACGTGTGGGGTCCTTTACCATCTCTAGTATACCACCGTGACGTGTGGGGTCCTTTACCATCTCTAGTATACCACCGTGACGTGTGGGGTCCTTTACCATCTCTAGTATACCACCTTGGGGTCATGGATCTGTCCTTTAACATCTCTAGTATACCACCGTGACGTCTTGGGGTCATGGATCTGTCCTTTACCATCTCTAGTATACCACCGTGACGTGTGGGGTCCTTTAATATCTCTAGTATACCACCGTGACGTGTGGGGGTCATGGATCTGTCCTTTACCATCTCTAGTATACCACCGTGATGTGTTGGGGTCATGGATCTGTCCTTTACCATCTCTAGTATACCACCGTGACGTGTGGGGTCCTTTACCATCTCTAGTATACCACCGTGACGTCTTGGGGTCCTTTACCATCTCTAGTATACCACCGTGACGTGTTGGGTCCTTTACCATCTCTAGTATACCACCGTGACGTCTTGGGGTCCTTTACCATCTCTAGTATACCACCGTGACGTGTGGGGTCCTTTACCATCTCTAGTATACCACCGTGACGTGTGGGGTCCTTTACCATCTCTAGTATACCACCACTTTGACGTCTTGGGGTCATGGATCTCTGTCCTTTACCATCTCTAGTATACCACCGTGGATCTGTCCTTTACCATCTCTAGTATACTACCGTGACGTGTGGGGTCCTTTACCATCTCTAGTATACCACTGTGACGTGTGGGGTCCTTTGCCATCTCTAGTATACCACCGTGATGTGTGGGGGTCATGGATCTCTGTCCTTTACCATCTCTAGTATACCACCGTGACGTGTGGGGTCCTTTACCATCTCTAGTATACCACGTGACGTCTTGGGGTCCTTTACCATCTCTAGTATACCCCCGTGACGTGTGGGGTCCTTTACCATCTCTAGTATACCACCGTGACGTGTGGGGTCCTTTACCATCTCTAGTATACCACCGTGACGTGTGGGGTCCTTTACCATCTCTAGTATACCACCGTGACGTCTTGGGGTCATGGATCTGTCCTTTACCATCTCTAGTATACCACCGTGACGTCTTGGGGTCCTTTACCATCTCTAGTATACCACCGTGACGTGTTGGGTCCTTTACCATCTCTAGTATACCACCGTGACGTCTTGGGGTCCTTTACCATCTCTAGTATACCACCGTGACGTGTGGGGTCCTTTACCATCTCTAGTATACCACCGTGACGTCTTGGGGTCATGGATCTGTCCTTTACCATCTCTAGTATATCACCGTGACGTGTGGGGTCCTTTACCATCTCTAGTATACCACCATGCCGTGTGGGGTCCTTTACCATCTCTAGTATACCACCGTGACGTCCTGGGGTCATGGAACTGTCCTTTACCATCTCTAGTATACCACCGTGACGTGTGGGGGTCATGGATCTCTGTCCTTTACCATCTCTAGTATACCACCGTGACGTGTGGGGTCCTTTACCATCTCTTTTATGCCACTGTGACGTGTGGGGTCCTTTACCATCTCTAGTATACCACCGTGACGTCTTGGGGTCATGGATCTGTCCTTTACCATCTCTAGTATACCACCGTGACGTGTGGGGTCCTTTACCATCTCTAGTATACCACCGTGACGTGCGGGGTCCTTTACCATCTCTAGTATACCACCGTGACGTGTGGGGTCCTTTACCATCTCTAGTATACCACCGTGACGTCTTGGGTTCCTTTACCATCTCTAGTATACCACCGTGACGTGTGGGGTCCTTTACCATCTCTAGTATACCACCGTGACGTGTGGGGTCCTTTACCATCTCTAGTATACCACCGTGATGTGTTGGGGTCATGGATCTGTCCTTTACCATCTCTTTCTGTGTGTGTGTGTGTGTGTGTGTGTGTGTGTGTGTGTGTGTGTATGTGTGTATGTGTGTGTGTGTGTGTGTGTGTGTGTGTGTGTGTGTGTGTGTGTGTGTGTGTGTGTGTGTGTGTGTGCGTGCGTGTATGCGTGCGTGTGTGCGTGTGTGCGTGCGTGCGTGTGCATTCTTCTCATTCTAAATTCTTTCCTAAATGCCTTTTTTAAAGAGCAACTGCCTTTAAACAGCAACACATTCCCTAGAAATTAGCCTATTTGACATCGATATGAGTCAGAAACATCATTTGAGTATTCACATCGACTATAAATAGGATCAGTCTAGTCTAGTCTAGTCTAAAATGGAGTTTGGAACATCCGTGCGTCACATCAGGTAAATAAATGGCGGGTTTTGATTCGACGATGTCCATTTGCCCACCCACATGGGGTGAACAGCTGGGGTGTTGCTCTCAATCCATTAGTATAAACAGAGAGACGGACCTGTTTACATAAGACGACACAACCCACATTTTGTTTTAACTTGATAAATACTGCACCAAACTCCTTAGTTGGATGTACAATTGAGCAACTGAAACATCTTTGGCAAATATGTAAACAATTTTTAAAGATTTATTGAGTTATCTTGTAATTTATACTATTTCCCTGGGTGACAATCATTAACCAACCTCGTAGTCGGTCAGGAAATACACCTCCCGAGACTAAAATATCATTTTTGCAATGAGCAATAATAAAAAACACATGTGCCAATCTGCACATTCATTGGCTATTTAAATGCATGAATGTGAGCCGACACCCTGCTTCAGCGTGAAGAATGTCTCATGTCTCACTTGTTCTCAACTGGCCTACTTGGTTAAATAAAGGGGAAGGATGAAAATAAATGGCTTCTTTTAGATGTATATCTACCGTAGAGACAGTTAGGGCCCAGTTGCTAGGAGTGATAATCAGATGTTGAATAGATAAGAGGAGTTCGAGGAGGAAATGGGGGAAGCTGCCCATAGTAGTAGTATAACTTTGAATCTAAATATGCTGTTATTTAACCTTTACCCTCGCTCTCTCTTCTCTCTCCTCTCTCTACCCTCTCTCTCTCTTTTCTCTCTACCTTCTCTCTCTTCTCTCTCTACCCTCTTTCTCTCGTCTCTCTTCTCTCTCTACCCTCTCTTCTCTCTCTACCCCTTCTCTCTCCTCTCTCCACCCTCTCTCTTCCCTCTCTCTCTCTTTACCCTCTCTCTCTTCTCTCTCTACCCCCTCTCTCTCTTCTCCCTCTACCCTCTCTCTCTTCTCTCTCTACCCTCTCTCTCTTCTCTCTCTTCCCCCTCTCTCTCTTCTCTCTCTACCCCTTCTCTCTACCCTCTGTACCGTCTCTCTCGGTTCTCTACCCCCTCTCTTTACTCTCTACCCTCTCTCTCTTTTCTCTCTACCCTCTCTCTCTTTTCTCTCTACCCTCTTTCTCTCTCTACCCTTTTTCTCCATACCCTCTCTCTCTACTCTTCTCTCTACCCTCTCTTCTCTCTCTACCCCCTCTCTCTTCTCTCTCTACCCTCTCTCTCTTCTCTCCTCTCTCTACCCTCTCTCTCTATCCCCTCTCTCTTCTCTCTCTGCCCTCTCTCTCCTTCACTTTCTCACTCTACCCCCCTTCTTCTCTCTCTCCAGTTATGATCTTATCTTCGCAGGGGGACCAGAGGAGATACTCAGGAAGTTCCAGGAAGCCAATCACAAGGTCCTGTTTGCTGCCGAGGGTTTGGTCTGGCCTGATAAACGCCTACAGGACAAATACCCGTCCGTCCGCAGCGGCAAGCGCTTCCTCAACTCAGGAGGTGGGTCCAGAACACCGTCATCACAGAGTTTCTAAACACAGAGGCCCAACATTGCGATACTTTCGGGACAGCTTCGTGAAACAAACTCGACAGACCAGACCGGGGTTTGGGTTTGGCGAGTCAACGGGAGAAGTGAAAAATGTAGAATTTAGAGTTTAGAATTCCCTCTACCCGTCCAGAGTTTAGAATTCCCTCTACCCCTCCAGAGTTTAGAATTCCCTCTACCCCTCCAAAGTTTAGATTTCCCTCTACCCTCCAGAGTTTAGAATTCCCTCTACCCTCCAGAGTTTAGAATTCCCTCTACCCTCCAGAGTTTAGAATTCCCTCTACCCCTCCAGAGTTTAGAATTCCCTCTATCCCTCCAGAGTTTAGAATTCCCTCTACCCCTCCAGAGTTTAGAATTCCCTCTACCCCTCCAGAGTTTAGAATTCCCTCTACCCCTCCAGAGTTTAGAATTCCCTCTACCCCTCCAGAGTTTAGAATTCCCTCTACCCCTCCAGAGTTTAGAATTCCCTCTATCCCTCCAGAGTTTAGAATTCCCTATACCCTCCAGAGTTTAGAATTCCCTCTACCCCTCCAGAGTTTAGAATTCCCTCTACCCCTCCAGAGTTTAGAATTCCCTCTACCCCTCCAGAGTTTAGAATTCCCTCTACCCCTCCAGATTTTAGAATTCTCTCTACCCCTCCAGAGTTTAGAATTCCCTATACCCCTCCAGAGTTTAGAATTCCCTCTATCCCACCAGAGTTTAGAATTCCCTCTACCCCTCCAGAGTTTAGAATTCCCTCTACCCCTCCAGATTTTAGAATTCCCTCTACCCCTCCAGAGTTTAGAATTCCCTCTACAGCCCAGAGTTTAGAGGACCTCAGAGAACTCACAGATGAAGTATGAGGTCAGTTCTTTGAACTATTGCACTTGAGGTGACTTTAACTTAGTCACCGCTCCTGATAGACACTACTCTGCTGTGTCAACACTGATTGCTCATAGAGGAAGGACAACACACACAGGCTGTGTTTTCATGTAGAGAGAATAAAAACAATAAAGAATGTGTTTTCTCTGTAAACTTCACGACAAGCACTGAGACAGTCAGCGAGGTCTTTCCTGCCTGGAGGACAGTAGGTATTTCTGTTGATTCTGTTGAACTTTAGGTCTTCTGCACCTCGTTCATCACCTCCATAGACCAACAGGGGGACAATCCTGCTGACTTACCACTACATTCAGAACTGTGTAATGATGATTCTTTCTGTGTGGTGTGGAAACATCCTACTGCTATTTTTAATGTAGAACGGTTGATTATTGTTGTGTTCCTGTAGGCCCCTCTCAGCCTCTATAAAGCCTGTAGCCTGTAGCAGCTGCTCCCCTCTCCCTGCAGCACGGCTGTCATTAAGTTGACATGTGTATTTGTCTTGGTCCCCCGTGGGCCGTACTCTGCATCAAATTACAGCTTGTGTTTGTGTCTCTGAGGGCAGGCTTCCGGCCCACATCACCCAGGGGCCAAACTAACCACATCACCCAGGGGCCAAACTAACCACATCACCCAGGGACCGAACTAACAGGGACAGGTCCTGCTGTCTGTCTCTGCTCTATTTTATCTGGACCTGGTCTGGAGGGTCACAGAGAGGTGAAACCTTGGTTTGTTTGGGGAATGGTATGACAGGAGAGGGGTGAATTTAGAGTCAGTCAGAACTGGAGAGATGTGAGGTTAGAGTCAGAGCAGGAGAAGGGTGAGGCTAGAGTCAGGAGAGGAGATGGGTGAGGCTAGAGTCAGAGCAGGAGAGGGGTGTGTTTAGAGTCAGGACAGGAGAGGAGAGGGGTGAGGTTGAGTCAGGACGGGAGAGGGGTGTGTTTGGTGTCAGGAGAGGGGTGTGTTTGGCGTCAGGAGAGGGGTGTGTTTGGTTTTAGGAGAGGGGTGTGTTTGGTGTCAGGAGAAGGGTGAGTTTGAGTCAGGACAGGAGAGGGGTGTGTTTAGAGTCAGGAGAAGGGTGAGTTTGAGTCAGGACAGGAGAGGGGTGTGTTTGGTGTCAGGAGAGGGGTGGGGTTGAGTCAGGACAGGAGAGAGATGTTTAGAGTCAGGACAGGAGAGGGGTGTTTAGAGTCAGGACAGGAGAGAGGTGTTTAGAGTCAGGACAGGAGAGAGGTGTTTAGAGTCAGGACAGGAGAGTTGTGTTTTGAGTCAGGACAGGAGAGAGGTGTTTAGAGTCAGGACAGGAGAGGGGTGTTTAGAGTCAGGACAGGAGAGAGGTGTTTAGAGTCAGGACAGGAGAGAGGTGTTTAGAGTCAGGACAGGAGAGGGGTGTTTAGAGTCAGGACAGGAGAGAGGTGTTTAGAGTCAGGACAGGAGAGAGGTGTTTAGAGTCAGGACAGGAGAGAGGTGTTTAGAGTCAGGACAGGAGAGAGGTGTTTAGAGTCAGGACAGGAGAGAGGTGTTTAGAGTCAGGACAGGAGAGGGGTGTTTAGAGTCAGGACAGGAGAGAGGTGTTTAGAGTCAGGACAGGAGAGAGGTGTTTAGAGTCAGGACAGGAGAGGGGTGTTTAGAGTCAGGACAGGAGAGAGGTGTTTAGAGTCAGGACAGGAGAGAGGTGTTTAGAGTCAGGACAGGAGAGGGGTGTTTAGAGTCAGGGCAGGAGAGGGGTGTTTAGAGTCAGGACAGGAGAGGGGTGTTTAGAGTCAGGACAGAAGAGGGGTGTTTAGAGTCAGGACAGGAGAGGGGTGTTTAGAGTAGGGACCATAATTTTCACCAGGAGTTTTTTTTAGTTCATTACTTAGTTCCGCAGTAGATGTGGTCACGTGGTTTTATACACTATATGACCAAAAGTATGTGGACACCTGCTCGTCAAACATCTCATTCCAAAATCATGGGCATTAATATGGAGTTGGTCCCTCCTTTGCTGCTATAACAGCCTCCACTCTTCTGGGAAGGCTTTCCACTAGATGTTGGAACAATGCTGCTATAACAGCCTCCACTCTTCTGGGAAGGCTTTCCACTAGATGTTGGAACATTGCTGCTATAACAGCCTCCACTCTTCTGGGAAGGCTTTCCACTAGATGTTGGAACATTGCTGCTATAAAAGCCTCCACTCTTCTGAGAAGGCTTTCCCCTAGATGTTGGAACATTGCTGCTATAACAGCCTCCACTCTTCTGGGAAGGCTTTCCACTAGATGTTGGAACATTGCTGCTATAAAAGCCTCCACTCTTCTGGGAAGGCTTTCCCCTAGATGTTGGAACAATGCTGTGGGGACTTGCTTCACAAGAGCATTAGTGAAGTCGGGCACTGATGTTGGGCGATTAGGCCTGGTTCGTAGTCGGCGTTCCTATTCATCCCAAAGATGTTTGATGGGGTTGAGGTCAGGGCTCTGTGCAGGCCAGACAAGTTCTTCCACACCGGTCTCGACAAACCATCTCGGCAGCGAGCTTTACACCACTCCAGCCGACACTTTGCATTGTGCACGGTGCTCTTAGGCTTGTGTGTGGCTGTTCGGCCATGTAAACCCATTTCATGAGGCTCCAGACTAAAAGTTATTGTTGCTTCCAGAGGCAGTATAGTACTCGGTACTTCTGGGAGCTTGTGTGGCCTACCACTTCCCAGCTGAGCCGTTGTTGCTCCTAGATGTTTCCACTTCACAATGACAGCCCGGGGCAGCTCTAGCAGGGCAGAAATTTGACAAACTGACTTGTTGGACAGGTGGCATCCCATGACGGTGCCACGTTGAAAGTCACTGAGCTCTTCGATAAGGCCATTATACTGTCAATGTTTGTCTATGGAGATCGCATGGCTGTGTGCTCGATTTTATACATGGGATGTGGCTGAAATAGCCGAATCCACTCATTTGAAGGGGTGTCCACATACTTTTGTTTATAGAGCTTATTTGATGAAGTGGTTTTATGTGGCTACTCATGTGAAAATGTGTGCAGTGTGCATGCTTTTGGATCAAATTGTTTACCTCTGAATGATATGTAGAATGCTTTTGGATCAAATCTTTTACCTCAATGATATGTAGAATGCTTTTGGATCAAATCTTTTACCTCTGAATGATATGTAGAATGCTTTTGGATCAAATCTTTTACCTCTGAATGATATGTAGAATGCTTTTGGATCAAATCTTTTACCTCTGAATGATATGTAGAATGCTTTTGGATCATATCTTTTACCTCTGAATGATATGTAGAATGCTTTTGGATCAAATCTTTTACCTCTGAATGATATGTAGAATGCTTTTGGATCAAATCTTTTACCTCTGAATGATATGTAGAATGCTTTTGGATCAAATCTTTTACCTCTGAATGATATGTAGAATGCTTTTGGATCATATCTTTTACCTCTGAATGATATGTAGAATGCTTTTGGATCAAATCTTTTACCTCTGAATGATATGTAGAATGCTTTTGGATCATATCTTTTACCTCTGAATGATATGTAGAATGCTTTTGGATCAAATCTTTTACCTCTGAATGATATGTAGAATGCTTTTGGATCAAATCTTTTACCTCTGAATGATATGTAGAATGCTGTGAATAAATATTTGACCCTTTCAAATGTACTCTACTTTGGCATATTATTTTTATTTACTAAATGTTATCAGATGTTCATCCAAAACCTAATATTATATAAATAACACATAAATGACGATACTTATTTAATTTATTTCATGAACAAAGATATGCAACACCAATCCCCCCTGTGTGAGAAAGTAATTGAAAGTAATTGCCCCCTTTACACTCAATAACTGGTTGTACCACATTTAGCTGCAATGACTCCAACCAAACACTTCCTGTAGTTGTTGATCAGTCTCTCACATCTCTGTTGGAGGAATTTTGTCCCAATCTTCCATGCAGAATTGCTTTCACTCGGCAACATTTGTGGGTTTTCAGGCATGAACTGGTGGTTTAAAGTCCTGCCTCAACATCTCGACTGACATTTTGGTCTGAACTATGCCATTCCAAAACGGCTTTATATGGTCATTTTCATGTATACTTGATTGTGTGTTTTGGATCGTTGTCTTGCTACATGACAGATTCTGGAGAAAACTAAATGCATAATCTTTATAATTTATGGAAGAATACAGTACATACTACAGCACAATCACCCACAGTTCACCCCATACTACAACACAATCACCCACAGTTCACCCCATACTACAGCACAATCACCCACAGTTCACCTCATACTACAACACAATCACCCACAGTTCACCCCATACTACAGCACAATCACCCACAGTTCACCCCCTACTACAGCACAATCACCCACAGTTCACCCCATACTACAACACAATCACCCACAGTTCACCCCATACTACAACACAATCACCCACACTTCACCCCCTACTACAGTACAATCACCCACAGTTCACCCCATACTACAACACAATCACCCACAGTTTACCCCCTACTACAGCACAATCACCCACAGTTCACCCCATACTACAACACAATCACCCACAGATCACCCCATACTACAACACAATCACCCACAGTTCACCCCATACTACAACACAATCACCCACAGTTCACCCCATACTACAACACAATCACCCACAGTTCACCCCATACTACAACACAATCACCCCATACTACAACACAATCACCCACAGTTCACCCCATACTACAACACAATCACCCACAGTTCATCCATACTACAACACAATCACCCACTGTTCACCCCATACTACAACACAATCACCCACAGTTCACCCCATACTACAACACAATCAACCACAGTTCACCCATATTACAACACAATCACCCACAGTTCACCCCCTACTACAACACAATCACCCACAGTTCACCCCATACTACAACACAATCACCCACAGTTCACCCCATACTACAGCACAATCACCCACAGTTCACCCCATACTACAACACAATCACCCACAGTTCACCCCCTACTACAACACAATCACCCACAGTTCACCCCATACTACAGCACAATTACCCACAGTTCACCCCATACTACAACACAATCACCCACAGTTCACCCCATACTACAACACAATCACCCACAGTTCACCCCATACTAAAACACAATCACCCACAGTTCACCCCATACTACACAACAATCACCCACAGTTCACCCCATACTACAACACAATCACCCCATACTACAACACAATCACCCACAGTTCATCCATACTACAACACAATCACCCACAGTTCACCCCATACTACAACACAATCAACCACAGTTCACCCATATTACAACACAATCACCCACAGTTCACCCCCTACTACAACACAATCACCCACAGTTCACCCCATACTACAACACAATCACCCACAGTTCACCCCATACTACAGCACAATCACCCACAGTTCACCCCATACTACAACACAATCACCCACAGTTCACCCCCTACTACAACACAATCACCCACAGTTCACCCCATACTACAGCACAATTACCCACAGTTCACCCCATACTACAACACAATCACCCACAGTTCACCCCATACTACAACACAATCACCCACAGTTCACCCCATACTAAAACACAATTACCCACAGTTCACCCCATACTACAACACAATCACCCACAGTTCACCCCATACTACAACACAATCACCCACAGTTCACCCCATACTAAAACACAATCACCCACAGTTCACCCCTTACTACAAAACAATCACCCCATACTAGAACACAATCACCCACATTTCACCCCATACTACAACACAATCACCCACTGTTCACCCCATACTACAACACAATCACCCACAGTTCACCCATACTACAGCACAATCACCCCATACTACAACACAATCACCCACTGTTCACCCCATACTACAACACAATCACCCACAGTTCACCCCATACTACAACACAATCACCCACAGTTCACCCATGCTACAACACAATCACCCACAGTTCACCCCATACTACAACACAATCACCCACAGTTCTCCCCATACTACAACACAATCACCCACAGTTCACCCCATACTACAACACAATTACCCACAGTTCACCCCATACTACAACACAATCACCCACAGTTCACCCCATACTACAACACACTCACCCACAGTTCACCCCATACTAAAACACAATCACCCACAGTTCACCCCATACTACAACACAATCACCCCATACTACAACACAATCACCCACATTTCACCCCATACTACAACACAATTACCCACAGTTCACCCCATACTACAACACAATCACCCCATACTACAACACAATCACCCACAGTTCACCCCATACTACAACACAATAACCCACAGTTCACCCATACTACAACACAATCACCCCATACTACAACACAATCACCGACAGTTCACCCCATACTACAACACAATTACCCACAGTTCACCCCATACTACAACACAATCACCCACATTTCACCCCATACTACAACACAATCACCCACAGTTCACCCCATACTACAACACAATCACCCACTGTTCACCCCATACTACAACACAATCACCCACAGTTCACCCATACTACAGCACAATCACCCCATACTACAACACAATCACCCACTGTTCACCCCATACTACAACACAATCACCCACAGTTCACCCCATACTACAACACAATCACCCACAGTTCACCCATGCTACAACACAATCACCCACAGTTCACCCCATACTACAACACAATCACCCACAGTTCACCCCATACTACAACACAATCACCCACAGTTCACCCCATACTACAACACAATTACCCACAGTTCACCCCATACTACAACACAATCACCCACAGTTCACCCCATACTACAACACAATCACCCACAGTTCACCCCATACTAAAACACAATCACCCACAGTTCACCCCATACTACAACACAATCACCCCATACTACAACACAATCACCCACATTTCACCCCATACTACAACACAATCACCCACTGTTCACCCCCTACTACAGCACAATCACCCACAGTTCACCCATACTACAACACAATCACCCACAGTTCACCCCATACTACATCACAATCACCCACAGTTCACCCCATACTACCACACAATCACCCACAGTTCACCCCATACTACAGCACAATCACCCACAGTTCACCCCACACTACAGCACAATCACCCCATACTACAACACAACCACCCACAGTTCACCCCATACTACAACACAATCACCCACAGTTCACCCCATACTACAGCACAATCACCCACAGTTCACCCCATACTACAACACAATCACCCACAGTTCACCCCATACTACAACACAATCACCCACAGTTCACCTCATATTTTGTTCTATAGGACCCCATTTGTTGAACTCAATCTGGTTTTTATCTCTGTTTTGAACCGCTAGGCATCATCGGCTACGCCCCGTATGTGACCAAGATCGTAGAGCAGTGGAACCTTCACGAGAACGATGACGACCAGCTGTTCTACACCAAAATATACCTGGACCCTCAACAGAGGGTGAGTGGTGGTCCTGTGTGGCTCTAGCAACGCTGGCGGTCGTATACTAAAATGTCATCACTCACGGTATTGTAAATCACATGCTAAAACGCTGATATACCTGGAACTTTTCTATAGGGTAAATGCTCTGGAATGTGCTTCGGTATTTACATTATTGCGGTTCCTCCGGTTGTTGTGTTGCCTGGGTATTACCGCCACGCCAGAATGAGTCATGACCGCGGTAAAATTACATGTGACCGTGGAGTTTATGTTGAATCTCCTCTTATGCATTCTGGAAATGTGTCGGTAGTACCCAACTCGCTAACGAGCATCAGGTCTCTAATGGCCTGATACTCAGGGCTCTATTGTCCCTCCATCAGGTCCTAATGGCCTGGTACTCAGGACTCTATTGTCCTTCCATCAGGTACTAATGGCCTGGTACTCAGGGCTCTATTGTCCCTCTATCAGGTCCTAATGGCCTGGTACTCAGGACTCTATTGTCCTTCCATCAGGTACTAATGGCCTGGTACTCAGGGCTCTATTGTCCCTCCATCAGGTCCTAATGGTCTGATACTCAGGGCTCTATTGTCCCTCCATCAGGTCCTAATGGCCTGGTACTCAGTACTCTATTGTCCTTCCATCAGGTACTAATGGCCTGGTACTCAGGACTCTATTGTCCCTCCATCAGGTCCTAATGGCCTGGTACTCAGGGCTCTATTGTCCCTCCATCAGGTCCTAATGGCCTGGTACTCAGGGCTCTATTGTCTCTCCATCAGGTACTAATGGCCTGGTACTCAGGGCTCTATTGTCCCTCCATCAGGTCCTAATAGCCTGATACTCAGGGCTCTATTGTCCCTCCATCAGGTCCTAATGGCCTGGTACTCAGTACTCTATTGTCCTTCCATCAGGTACTAATGGCCTAGTACTCAGGGCTCTATTGTCCCTCCATCAGGTCCTAATGGCCTGGTACTCAGGACTCTATTGTCCCTCCATCAGGTCCTAATGGCCTGGTACTCAGGACTCTATTGTCCCTCCATCAGGTCCTAATGGCCTGGTACTCAGGGCTCTATTGTCCCTCCATCAGGTCCTAATGGCCTGGTACTCAGGGCTCTATTGTCTCTCCATCAGGTACTAATGGCCTGGTACTCAGGGCTCTATTGTCCCTCCATCAGGTCCTAATGGCCTGGTACTCAGGACTCTATTGTCCCTCCATCAGGTCCTAATGGCCTGGTACTCAGGACTCTATTGTCCCTCCATCAGGTCCTAATGGTCTGGTACTCAGGGCTCTATTGTCCCTCCATCAGGTCGTAATGGCCTGGTACTCAGGGCTCTATTGTCCCTCCATCAGGTCCTAATGTCCTGGTACTCAGGGCTCTATTGTCCCTCCATCAGGTCCTAATGGTCTGGTACTCAGGGCTCTATTGTCCCTCCATCAGGTCCTAATGTCCTGGTACTCAGGGCTCTTATTGTCCCTCCATCAGGTCCTAATGTCCTGGTACTCAAGGCTCTATTGTTCTTCCAACCACTTTGACATCAATGCTAACGCAGTCTAAAATCACATCAACCAGTATCGTGCTTTTTACAACTCACCTCACTGCGATGATCGATTTGAAGAAAAAGGTTTAACAACAGCTTGAAACTGAGTGGAGAACGTGGTTGTTTTTATGTTGTTTCGAAGCCAAAAATGATGAGCCCAAGCCAAAAATAAACTGAATTAAAATGACGATTGTGACGTTTTACAATACATAGCCTACTGCATATTACTCACGGCAGAGACAAATACATCTAAACTGATTTAAGATCTCTTTGGTACATAATTGGTCTAGCCTATACTCCAAAATTAAACACATTTGAGTAATCACCTTTGAGTGTGGATAAACCATTATGCATACTGGATGGACTGGTTACCTTGTGCTGCACTCCACAATGTCTATCCACGAATCTGGGAGAGGACGTACAGCCCTGGGTGATGCTTTTGTTTCATGGATTGTGCAGAGCGGCGTACTGTTAGCTAACAATTCTAGTGAATTTGCATTTGATTCGTCTAGGGATTTGTTTAAATGTTTTCTTAATTAATAGGCTGACATATCAAATTCCACCTTTAGCTTTACAGAATATCTCCCCACCGTACGTTCTCCTCCTCTCTCTCCTTTATTCCGTTCTGGAGCACGTTATGAAAACATGTTACTATCAATGTTCCTGAACATATTTCACTTGGTTTCCCAAATGAAGCATTGGTTAGTTGCAGGAATAAGGTTGGAGAGCCCATGGCATACAGAGTTAGCTGCAGGAACAAGGTTGGAGAGCCCATGGCATACAGAGTTAGCTGCAGGAACAAGGTTGGAGAGCCCATGGCATACATAGTTAGTTGCAGGAACAAGGATGGAGAGCTCAGGGCATACAGAGTTTGGGCAGAAAATCACCTGTCTGGCAGTGAGAGCCCCTCACACAGTCGGGATGGTGTTCTTCGGCTTGCAAGCATCCCCCTTTTTCCTCCAAACATTATGGTCATTATGGCCAAATAGTTAAATTTTTGTTTCATCAGACCAGAGGACATTTCTCCAAAAATAATGATCTTTGTCCCAATGTCAGTTCAGAACAAATTCCTATTTTCAATGACGGCCTACCAAAAGGCAAAAGTCCTCCTGCTGGGACGGTGGCTCGGATTAAAAATAAATAACATTTTGGACAAAAGACACATCACAACAAGAGAGACAACACAACACTACATAAAGAGAGACCTAAGACTACAACACAGCACGGGAGCAACACATGATAACACAGCATGGTAGCAACACAACATGGTAGCAACACAACATGGTAGCAACACAACATGGCAGCAACACAACATGGTAGCAACACAACATGGTAGTAACACAACATGGTAGCAACACAACATGGCAGCAGTCCAACATGGTAGCAACACAACATGGTAGCAACACAACATGGTAGCAACACAAACATGTTACAAACATTACTGGGCACAGACAACAGCACAAAGGGTACGAAGCTATAGACAACAATACATCACGTGAAGCAGACACAACTTTCAGTAAGAGTGTCCATGATTGAGAATTTGAATGAATAGAGGGCGATAAAACCGGCCAGTTTGAGTGTTTGTTGCAGCTCGTTCTAGGCGCTAGCTGCAGCGAACTGAAAAGAGGAGCGACCCCCTCTGCTGTAAACGGGACATACTGAAATATCGCAACTGATGTTGAATTCACAGACGCCAGCGCATCAGGCTGTAATTTCATAAAGTAGATGAATCAACTGTTGACTCGTTTAAACTTGCTTGTGTCCTATTCGGGCCCGCGGGCCTTGTGTTTGACACGTGTGCACTAGCCTATTGTCCACGTTACGACTGACTTGTGACACTAGCCTATTGTCCACGTTACGACTGACTTGTGACACTAGCCTATTGTCCACGTTACGACTGACTTGTGACACTAGCCTATTGTCCACGTTACGACTGACTTGTGACACTAGCCTATTGTTCACGTTATGACTGACTTGTGACACTAGCCTATTGTCCACGTTACGACTGACTTGTGACACTAGCCTATTGTTCACGTTATGACTGACTTGTGACACTAGCCTACTGTCCACGTTACGACTGACTTGTGACACTAGCCTATTGTCCACGTTATGACTGACTTGTGATCATCGCCCCTTGCTAGTCTGATTGTATAGACATTTCCAGCCTTAACTACAGTCGTCCATTTTCATAAAAAAATATGGAGTAATTGTAACTGAAACAGTTCATCACAAATGTGTTGAGGCAGCAAACAAGTTATGATTTACAACCTGACAGCAATATGTTTTAGGGACTGCCAAGAAATGTATTGGTGAATTATATGAATCATGAACGGCATCCATCTATTCTGACAGCTTTTGCCTTAGTGTACGTCATGGAATGTTCAGTCACACGGAACCAAATTTTAAAACCTCTTTATAAAGTTGGTTTTGAAGCATGACCTGGGAAGTTGATATCTTGGACTGATATTAAGGAATGTGCTCAGTGTAGACATACCTGGACCCTTTACAGAGGGTAAGTGCTGTAAGTACTGTGTTACAGAGGGTTGTTATCCCACTGCATGTCCTCATAAAAATGCCTGAAAACACATCACACCCCAGAAGACAAACTGATTAAAATAACCAGACGATTTCACTTGTCGTTTTTATTTCAATGTTCTTTATGTTGTTTTTTTTTCCCAGGAGAGTTTGAACATGACTTTGGACCACAAGTCTCAGATTTTCCAGAACTTAAATGGAGCAATCGGTGAGTTGCCACAGCCCTTATTAGGGGAGAATGGGGTATGGGGTACGTTTAGAATGGGGTATGGGGTAGGTTTAGAATGGGGTATGGGGTAAGTTTAGAATGGGGTATGGGGTACGTATAGAATGGGGTATGGGGTACGTTTAGAATGGGGTATGGGGTACGTTTAGAATGGGGTATGGGGTACGTTTAGAATGGGGTATGGGGTACGTTTAGAATGGAGTATGGGGTAGGTTTAGAATGGGGTATGGGGTAGGTTTAGAATGGGGTGTGGGGTACATTTAGAATGGGGTATGGGGTACGTTTAGAATGGGGTATGGGGTATGTTTAGAATGGGGTATGGGGTACGTTTAGAATGGGGTATGAGGTACATTTAGAATGGGGTATGGGGTACGTATAGAATGGGGTATGGGGTACGTTTAGAATGGGGTATGGGGTAGGTTTAGAATGGGGTATGGGGTACGTTTAGAATGGGGTACGTTTAGAATGGGGTATGGGGTACGTTTAGAATGGGGTATGGGGTACGTTTAGAATGGGGTATGGGGTACGTTTAGAATGGGGTACGTTTAGAATGGGGTATGGGGTACGTTTAGAATGGGGTATGGGGTACGTTTAGAATGGGGTACGTTTAGAATGGGGTATGGGGTACGTTTAGAATGGGGTATGGGGTACGTTTAGAATGGGGTATGGGGTACGTTTAGAATGGGGTACGTTTAGAATGGGGTATGGGGTACGTTTAGAATGGGGTATGGGGTACGTTTAGAATGGGGTACGTTTAGAATGGGGTATGGGGTACGTTTAGAATGGGGTATGGGGTACATTTAGAATGGGGTATGGGGTACGTTTAGAATGGGGACAGGGTAAGTTGAGCCATCATTGGGTAAGGAGGTGATGGTATCTTGTGATGGTGCTGGTATGTTAAAGTTTAATTCATGGAATGGGGGTGTGGTATATTGTAAATCTGAAATGTATTCCTACATTCAGTTGTAGATCTTTCTGTTCAATATCACGTAACCTTCCATTTTGTGACCAGTTGTCTGGGACAGGGATGTTATTTCGATGTGCCAATTCGTAGGCAAGTTATCTGCATTTGACGTTACTGAGCTCATGAAACTGGTCTGTGAGATTTTTTGATCTGTTTATCAAGCTCAGACTCCATGTCATCAGACCTTGTGTTCCTCTGCTACTCTGTCACAGCCTCTCTTCACAAAGCTCCTTGTTTGTTTTATTTTAGTTCATGCACCTCGTCAGAGTCATTCTGTCTATTTCTTCATTCCTTGCTGCTGCTCTAATGGACTTGTTCCCTTCTCTCACTTCCTTGGCTGCACTCAGGAATCTCAAGGGGGGCCAGACACCAGCTCGTTTTACGTTTGTTTACGCAGGACATGATGATGTCTGCCCCAAGGCCATTGGCTCAACTTACGATGATGATGTCTGCTCTGTACCAATAAAAAGTGTGCTCAACTTACCCCATGGCCATGGACTCAACTCACCCCATGGCCATTGGCTCAAATTACCCCATCGCCATCGGCTCAATTTACCCCATTTTATTTGTCACATCCACATGGTTAGCAGATGTTAGTAATGGCTGTTTCACAGTCTGATGGCCTTGAGAATGAATCAGTGTTTCAGCATATTAGCCCACACAGCTACCAGGATGACCTGTCATGGTTTACAGCCTCCTAGTCATAGAGACCCTAACTGATTTACAAAACGTTTGGCTTTGGTAAAGAAAACAAGCACGATAAAACCTTTTACACAATACAGTGCATTCAGAAAGTATTCAGGTTTCTTTTTTCCACATTTTGTTACATTAAAGCCTTATTCTAAAATGGATTAAATGTGTTTTTATACACACTATACCCCATAATAACAAAGTGAAAACTGTTTTTTATTTTATTTATTTTTTTAGCAAATGTAATACCAATAAATAAAAGAAATGCCGTATTTACTTAAGTATTCAGACCTTTTGCTATGAGGCTTGAAATAGAGCTCAGGTGCCTCCTGTTTCCATTTGGTCATCCTTGAGATGTTTCTATAACTTGATTGGAGTCCACCTCTGGTAAATTCAACTGATTGGACATGATTTGTAAAGGCACACACCTGTCTATATAAGGTCCTACAGTTGACAGTGCATGTCAGAGCAAAAACCAAGCCATGAGGTCGAAGGAATTGTCCGTAGAGCTCCGACACAGGATTGTGTTGAGGCACAGATCTGGGGAAGAGTACCAAAACATTTCTGCAGCATTGAAGGTCCCCAAGAACACAGTGGCCTCCATCATTCTTAAATGGAAGACGTTTGGAACCACCAAGACTCTTCCTAGAGCTGGCTGCCCTGCGAATGTCACTCTGACAGAGATCTAGAGTTTCTCTGTGGAGATTGGAGAACCTTCCAGAAGGACAACCTTTTCTGCAGCACTCCACCAATCAGGCTTTTATGGTAGAGTGGCCAGATGGAAGCCACTTCTCAGTAAAAGGCACATGACAGCCCACTTGGAGTTTGCCAAAAGGCCCCTAATGGACTCTCAGACCATGAGAAACAATATTCTCTGGTCTGATTAAAACAATATTTAACTCTTTGTCCCGAATGCCAAGCATCACATATCTGAAGGGAACCTGGCACCATCCCTACTGTGAAGCATGGTGGTGGCATAATCATGCTGTGGTGATGTTTTTCAACGGCAGAGACTTGGAGACTAATCAGAATTGAGCGAAAAATGAACAGATTGAAGAATGGAGAGATCCTTGATAAAAACCTACTTTCAAGTGCTAAGGACCTCAGCCTGGGGCAAAGTTTCACCTTCCAACAGGACAACGACCCTAAGAACACAGCCCAAAAAATTTAGGAGTGGCTTCGGGACAAGTCTCTCAATGTTCTTGAGTGGCCCAGCCAGAACCCGGACTTGAACCTGATCGAAATCTCTGGAGAGACCTAAAAATAGCTGTTCAGCGACGCTGCCCATCCAACCTGACAGAGCTTGAGAAGATCTGCAATAGAAGAATGGGGTAAACTCCCCAAATGCAGATGTACCAAGCTTGTAGCGTCATATCCAAGAAGACTCGAGGCTGTAATCGCTGCCAAAGGTGTATTTAAAAAAAAAGTTATACAATTGCAAAAAAAAGTATAAAAAACGTTTTTGATTTGTCATTTTGGGGTATTGTGATGTCATTTTGGGGTATTGTGATGTCATTTTGGGGTATTGTGATGTCATTTTGGGGTATTGTGATGTCATTTTGGGGTATTGTGATGTCATTTTGGGGTATTGTGATGTCATTTTGGGGTATTGTGATGTCATTTCGGGGTATTGTGATGTCATTTTGGGGTATTGCGATGTCATTTTGGGGTATTGCGATGTCATTTGGGGGTATTGTGTGTAGATTGATGAGGGAAAAAAGCAATTTAATCCATTTTAGAATAAGGGGGTAACAACAGAATGTGTATCAAGTCAAGGGGTCTGAATACTTTCCGAATGCACTCGTTTGGCTTGGTGAAAATCTGTTTTTTGGCCCTAACTCGCTTACCACTTTTTCCATGTGGTTTTCTCCTTCACAGACTTCATGAAATGATGACCTCTTCCTAGATATTTTGTCAAATTATACATCTTGTGTGTGGTTTCCTAGAAACAATGGGTGGCTCAACTACCACTTTGGCTCATTTTACCCCTCTATCCCCTGCTGTAAACCGTTTCCAGGAGTCTCTGTCTTTGAAACTCTCAGCTTTCTGGAGTCTCGGTTTCCTATCTCCAGCTGATGAAAATTACACTCAGGAAAAGTATTTATAGATTTTGGAATTGTACCAATCTGTAAAAACAACTTTAGCATTTTTACAACCTTATTTCACAGAGATTACATTTATTAGACAGTTACTGAGTTCTGATTTGTGCCAGTGACTGTGTATTGAGCCAAAGAGCCAGACAGAGTCCAGACAGAGTCCAGACAGAGTCTTGTGACAGCCAGATAAATAAAGAGTTGAGATCATGTTTAGATACTGTAAGGCCCCAGTAGCGTAATATCAACCCTGTTCTTCTGTGCTCCTGTCTCTCCCTAAAGACGAAGTTCTTCTGAAGTTTGGAACGGAGAGAGTACGAGTCAGAAACACCGTGTACGACACACTGCCAGTGGTCGTCCATGGAAACGCCAACACCAAAGTGAGTAAGACATTATTCATGTTTGAACATGCTGGGAACCATCCACGGTAAAATCCGCTGTTCAGGTGTCTGGGTCCAGATCCATGACCCCAGTTCAAAAACATGTATAATCACTGTTTCAGCCTTGTTGAATTATGTCAGTGTTTCACAATGCTTTATTGTAGTTGGAATGAAAAGATGCAACCCTCCCCAGAGCTGCCTGGAAGGCTGGTGTTCAGGCCAACTTTCTGAGGTTCCTGTCCAAATAGCTGTGCTGAAACATCTCTAGAGTTAGGGATTCTACGTTGGAGGAATAGTTGGGATTCTTTAGAATCTGTGTGGGGGAACTTCACTGGAATCCAGCCAACATTCGGTGTCACTCCCTCCTCTACCTCACTCCCTCCCTTCTCTCTCTACCTCCCTCCCTCCCTCCTCATCTCTACCTCCCTCCCTCCCTTCTCTCTCTACCTCCCTCCCTCCCTCCTCATCTCTACCTCACTCCCTCCCTTCTCTCTCTACCTCCCTCCCTCCCTCCTCATCTCTACCTCCCTCCCTCCCTTCTTTCACTACATCCCTCCCTCCCTTCTCTCACTACATCCCTCTTGATCACATCCTCCATATTCTCTCTCCCTCCACCCCCCTCTCTGCAATTTAACTTCTCCCTCCATCCAACCCTCCCTCCCTCCCTCCCTCCCTCCCTCCCTCCCTCCCTCCCTCCCTCCCTCCCTCCCTCCCTCCCTCTATCCATCCAACCTTCCCTCCCTCTCTCTCTCTCTCTCTCTCCCTCCCTCCCTCCCTCCCTCCCTCCCTCCCTCCCTCCCTCCCTCCCTCCCTCCCTCCCTCCCTCCCTCCCTCTATCCATCCAACCCTCCCTCTCTCTCTCCCTCCACCCCTCTCTCTGCAATTTAACCTCTCCCTCCCTCCATCCATCTCTCTGTCTGTCCGCCCTCCCTTCTCCCTCTCTCTGTCCACCCCCATCTCCCTCGCTCCGTACCAGTACTATAACACTGGGTCAGTGAGTCCATAGCAGGATGTCTGGTAAATTCAGAAATCATTCTCCTGGGGATGCACTGAGTCTGGAACCAACAGAACCCAGAACATCTTCTACCCCCAAGCTATAAGACTGCTAAATAGTCTGCGTAGCTATTGGTTAACTATTTACCTATATGCATTGACCCTTTTTGCATTAATTCTTTAGACTCGTCACTTTATCCTACCTATATGTAGATATCTACCTCAATTACCTCGTTCCCCTGCACATTGACTCTGTATTGGTACCGGCCTGATGAAGTGCCTGGGCAGACCTGTCATCACACAGAACCTTGTAAATGTACCAGCAGGGGCGGCAGGTAGCCTAGTGGTTCGAGTGTAGAGGTGGCAGGGTAGCCTAGTGGTTCGAGTGTAGAGGCGGCAGGTAGACTAGTGGTTAGAGTGTAGAGGTGGCAGGTAGCCTAGTGGTTAGAGTGTAGAGGTGGCAGGCAGCCTAGTGGTTAGAGTGTAGATGTGGCAGGTAGCCTAGTGGTTAGAGTGTAGAGGAGGCAGGTAGCCTAGTGGTTCGAGTGTAGAGGAGGCAGGTAGTCTAGTGGTTAGAGTGTAGAGGTGGCAGGTAGCCTAGTGGTTAGAGTGTAGAGGTGGCAGGTAGCCTAGTGGTTAGAGTGTAGAGGTGGCAGGTAGTCTAGTGGTTAGAGTGTAGGGGCGGCAGGTAGCCTAGTGGTTCGAGTGTAGAGGTGGCAGGTAGCCTAGTGGTTAGAGTGTAGAGGTGGCAGGTAGTCTAGTGGTTAGAGTGTAGAGGTGGCAGGTAGCCTAGTGGTTAGAGTGTAGAGGAGGCAGGTAGCCTAGTGGTTAGAGTGTAGGGGCGGCAGGTAGCCTAGTGGTTCGAGTGTAGAGGTGGCAGGTAGCCTAGTGGTTAGAGTGTAGAGGTGGCAGGTAGACTAGTGGTTAGAGTGTAGAGGTGGCAGGTAGCCTAGTGGTTAGCGTGTAGGGGCGGCAGGTAGCCTAGTGGTTAGAGTGTAGAGGAGGCAGGTAGCCTAGTGGTTAGAGTGTAGGGGCGGCAGGTAGCCTAGTGGTTAGAGTGTAGGGGCGGCAGGTAGCCTAGTGGTTAGAGTGTAGGGGCGGCAGGTAGCCTAGTGGTTAGAGTGTAGGGGTGGCAGGTAGCCTAGTGGTTTGAGTGTAGAGGTGGCAGGTAGCCTAGTGGTTAGAGTGTAGAGGTGGCAGGTAGCCTAGTGGTTAGAGTGTAGGGGCGGCAGGTAGCCTAGTGGTTAGAGTGTAGAGGTGGCAGGTAGCCTAGTGGTTAGAGTGTAGAGGCGGCAGGTAGCCTAGTGGTTAGAGTGTAGAGGAGGCAGGTAGCCTAGTGGTTATAGTGTAGGGGCGGCAGGTAACCTAGTGGTTAGAGTGTAGAGGAGGCAGGTAGCCTAGTGGTTAGAGTGTAGATGTGGCAGGTAACCTAGTGGTTAGAGTGTAGAGGAGGCAGGTAGCCTAGTGGTTAGAGTGTAGGGGCGGCAGGTAACCTAGTGGTTAGAGTGTAGAGGAGGCAGGTAGCCTAGTGGTTATAGTGTAGGGGCGGCAGGTAACCTAGTGGTTAGAGTGTAGAGGAGGCAGGTAGCCTAGTGGTTAGAGTGTAGATGTGGCAGGTAACCTAGTGGTTAGAGTGTAGAGGAGGCAGGTAGCCTAGTGGTTATAGTGTAGGGGCGGCAGGTAACCTAGTGGTTAGAGTGTAGATGTGGCAGGTAACCTAGTGGTTAGAGTGTAGAGGAGGCAGGTAGCCTAGTGGTTAGAGTGTAGAGGTGGCAGGGTAGCCTAGTGGTTAGAGTGTAGAGGTGGCAGGTAGCCTAGTGGTTAGAGTGTAGAGGAGGCAGGTAGTCTAGTGGTTAGCGTGTAGGGGCGGCAGGTAGCCTAGTGGTTAGAGTGTAGAGGAGGCAGGTAGCCTAGTGGTTAGAGTGTAGAGGCGGCAGGTAGCCTAGTGGTTAGAGTGTAGATGTGGCAGGTAACCTAGTGGTTAGAGTGTAGAGGAGGCAGGTAGCCTAGTGGTTAGAGTGTAGAGGTGGCAGGTAGCCTAGTGGTTAGCGTGTAGAGGTGGCAGGTAGCCTAGTGGTTAGAGTGTAGAGTTGGCAGGTAGCCTAGTGGTTAGAGTGTAGATGTGGCAGGTAGCCTAGTGGTTCGAGTGTAGAGGAGGCAGGTAGCCTAGTGGTTCGAGTGTAGAGGTGGCAGGTAGTCTAGTGGTTAGAGTGTAGAGGTGGCAGGTAGCCTAGTGGTTAGAGTGTAGAGGTGGCAGGTAGCCTAGTGGTTAGAGCGTAGAGGTGGCAGGTAGCCTAGTGGTTAGAGTGTAGAGGTGGCAGGTAGCCTAGTGGTTAGAGTGTAGAGGAGGCAGGTAGCCTAGTGGTTAGAGTGTAGGGGCGGCAGGTAGCCTAGTGGTTCGAGTGTAGAGGTGGCAGGTAGTCTAGTGGTTAGAGTGTAGAGGTGGCAGGTAGACTAGTGGTTAGAGTGTAGAGGTGGCAAGTAGCCTAGTGGTTAGCGTGTAGGGGCGGCAGGTAGCCTAGTGGTTAGAGTGTAGAGGAGGCAGGTAGCCTAGTGGTTAGAGTGTAGGGGCGGCAGGTAGCCTAGTGGTTAGAGTGTAGGGGCGGCAGGTAGCCTAGTGGTTAGAGTGTAGGGGCGGCAGGTAGCCTAGTGGTTAGAGTGTAGAGGTGGCAGGTAGCCTAGTGGTTAGAGTGTAGGGGCGGCAGGTAGCCTAGTGGTTAGAGTGTAGAGGTGGCAGGTAGCCTAGTGGTTAGAGTGTAGAGGCGGCAGGTAGCCTAGTGGTTAGAGTGTAGAGGAGGCAGGTAGCCTAGTGGTTAGAGTGTAGATGTGGCAGGTAACCTAGTGGTTAGAGTGTAGAGGAGGCAGGTAGCCTAGTGGTTAGAGTGTAGGGGCGGCAGGTAACCTAGTGGTTAGAGTGTAGAGGAGGCAGGTAGCCTAGTGGTTATAGTGTAGGGGCGGCAGGTAACCTAGTGGTTAGAGTGTAGAGGAGGCAGGTAGCCTAGTGGTTAGAGTGTAGATGTGGCAGGTAACCTAGTGGTTAGAGTGTAGAGGAGGCAGGTAGCCTAGTGGTTATAGTGTAGGGGCGGCAGGTAACCTAGTGGTTAGAGTGTAGAGGAGGCAGGTAGCCTAGTGGTTAGAGTGTAGATGTGGCAGGTAACCTAGTGGTTAGAGTGTAGAGGAGGCAGGTAGCCTAGTGGTTAGAGTGTAGAGGTGGCAGGGTAGCCTAGTGGTTAGAGTGTAGGGGCGGCAGGTAACCTAGTGGTTAGAGTGTAGAGGAGGCAGGTAACCTAGTGGTTAGAGTGTAGAGGAGGCAGGTAGCCTAGTGGTTAGAGTGTAGAGGTGGCAGGGTAGCCTAGTGGTTAGAGTGTAGAGGTGGCAGGTAGCCTAGTGGTTAGAGTGTAGAGGAGGCAGGTAGCCTAGTGGTTAGCGTGTAGGGGCGGCAGGTAGCCTAGTGGTTAGAGTGTAGAGGAGGCAGGTAGCCTAGTGGTTAGAGTGTAGAGGCGGCAGGTAGCCTAGTGGTTAGAGTGTAGATGTGGCAGGTAACCTAGTGGTTAGAGTGTAGAGGAGGCAGGTAGCCTAGTGGTTAGAGTGTAGAGGTGGCAGGTAGCCTAGTGGTTAGCGTGTAGAGGTGGCAGGTAGCCTAGTGGTTAGAGTGTAGAGTTGGCAGGTAGCCTAGTGGTTAGAGTGTAGATGTGGCAGGTAGCCTAGTGGTTAGAGTGTAGAGGAGGCAGGTAGCCTAGTGGTTCGAGTGTAGAGGTGGCAGGTAGTCTAGTGGTTAGAGTGTAGAGGTGGCAGGTAGCCTAGTGGTTAGAGTGTAGAGGTGGCAGGTAGCCTAGTGGTTAGAGTGTAGAGGTGGCAGGTAGTCTAGTGGTTAGAGTGTAGGGGCGGCAGGTAGCCTAGTGGTTCGAGTGTAGAGGTGGCAGGTAGCCTAGTGGTTAGAGTGTAGAGGTGGCAGGTAGTCTAGTGGTTAGAGTGTAGAGGTGGCAGGTAGCCTAGTGGTTAGAGTGTAGAGGAGGCAGGTAGCCTAGTGGTTAGAGTGTAGGGGCGGCAGGTAGCCTAGTGGTTCGAGTGTAGAGGTGGCAGGTAGCCTAGTGGTTAGAGTGTAGAGGTGGCAGGTAGTCTAGTGGTTAGAGTGTAGAGGTGGCAGGTAGCCTAGTGGTTAGAGTGTAGAGGTGGCAGGTAGCCTAGTGGTTAGAGCGTAGAGGTGGCAGGTAGCCTAGTGGTTAGAGTGTAGAGGTGGCAGGTAGCCTAGTGGTTAGAGTGTAGAGGTGGCAGGTAGCCTAGTGGTTCGAGTGTAGGGGTGGCAGGTAGCCTAGTGGTTCGAGTGTAGGGGCGGCAGGTAGCCTAGTGGTTAGAGTGTAGAGGTGGCAGGTAGCCTAGTGGTTAGAGTGTAGAGGAGGCAGGTAGCCTAGTGGTTCGAGTGTAGGGGCGGCAGGTAGCCTAGTGGTTAGAGTGTAGAGGAGGCAGGTAGCCTAGTGGTTAGAGTGTAGAGGTGGCAGGTAGCCTAGTGGTTAGAGTGTAGAGGAGGCAGGTAGCCTAGTGGTTAGAGTGTAGGGGCGGCAGGTAGCCTAGTTGTTAGAGTGTAGAGGCAGGTAGCCTAGTGGTTAGCGTGTAGGGGCGGCAGGTAGCCTAGTGGTTAGAGTGTAGAGGTGGCAGGTAGCCTAGTGGTTCGAGTGTAGGGGCGGCAGGTAGCCTAGTTGTTAGAGTGTAGAGGCAGGTAGCCTAGTGGTTAGCGTGTAGGGGCGGCAGGTAGCCTAGTGGTTAGAGTGTAGAGGAGGCAGGTAATCTAGTGGTTAGAGTGTAGTGGCGGCAGGTAGCCTAGTGGTTAGAGTGTAGAGGAGGCAGGTAGCCTAGTGGTTAGCGTGTAGAGGTGGCAGGTAGTCTAGTGGTTAGAGTGTAGAGGTGGCAGGTAGCCTAGTGGTTAGAGTGTAGAGGTGGCAGGTAGCCTAGTGGTTAGAGTGTAGAGGTGGCAGGTAGCCTAGTGGTTAGAGCGTAGAGGTGGCAGGTAGCCTAGTGGTTAGAGTGTAGAGGTGGCAGGTAGCCTAGTGGTTAGAGTGTAGAGGTGGCAGGTAGCCTAGTGGTTCGAGTGTAGGGGTGGCAGGTAGCCTAGTGGTTCGAGTGTAGGGGCGGCAGGTAGCCTAGTGGTTAGAGTGTAGAGGTGGCAGGTAGCCTAGTGGTTAGAGTGTAGAGGAGGCAGGTAGCCTAGTGGTTCGAGTGTAGGGGCGGCAGGTAGCCTAGTGGTTAGAGTGTAGAGGAGGCAGGTAGCCTAGTGGTTAGAGTGTAGAGGTGGCAGGTAGCCTAGTGGTTAGAGTGTAGAGGAGGCAGGTAGCCTAGTGGTTAGAGTGTAGAGGTGGCAGGTAGCCTAGTGGTTAGAGTGTAGAGGTGGCAGGTAGCCTAGTGGTTCGAGTGTAGGGGTGGCAGGTAGCCTAGTTGTTAGAGTGTAGAGGCAGGTAGCCTAGTGGTTAGCGTGTAGGGGCGGCAGGTAGCCTAGTGGTTAGAGTGTAGAGGAGGCAGGTAATCTAGTGGTTAGAGTGTAGGGGCGGCAGGTAGCCTAGTGGTTAGAGTGTAGAGGAGGCAGGTAGCCTAGTGGTTAGCGTGTAGGGGCGGCAGGTAGCCTAGTGGTTAGAGTGTAGAGGTGGCAGGTAGCCTAGTGGTTAGAGTGTAGAGGTGGCAGGTAGCCTAGTGGTTAGAGCGTAGAGGTGGCAGGTAGCCTAGTGGTTAGAGTGTAGAGGAGGCAGGTAGCCTAGTGGTTAGAGTGTAGAGGTGGCAGGTAGCCTAGTGGTTAGAGTGTAGAGGAGGCAGGTAGCCTAGTGGTTAGAGTGTAGAGGTGGCAGGTAGCCTAGTGGTTAGAGTGTAGAGGTGGCAGGTAGCCTAGTGGTTCGAGTGTAGGGGCGGCAGGTAGCCTAGTTGTTAGAGTGTAGAGGCAGGTAGCCTAGTGGTTAGCGTGTAGGGGCGGCAGGTAGCCTAGTGGTTAGAGTGTAGAGGAGGCAGGTAATCTAGTGGTTAGAGTGTAGGGGCGGCAGGTAGCCTAGTGGTTAGAGTGTAGAGGAGGCAGGTAGCCTAGTGGTTAGCGTGTAGGGGCGGCAGGTAGCCTAGTGGTTAGAGTGTAGAGGTGGCAGGTAGCCTAGTGGTTAGAGTGTAGAGGTGGCAGGTAGCCTAGTGGTTAGAGCGTAGAGGTGGCAGGTAGCCTAGTGGTTAGAGTGTAGAGGTGGCAGGTAGCCTAGTGGTTAGAGTGTAGAGGTGGCAGGTAGCCTAGTGGTTAGAGTGTAGGGGCGGCAGGTAGCCTAGTGGTTAGAGTGTAGAGGAGGCAGGTAGCCTAGTGGTTAGCGTGTAGGGGCGGCAGGTAGCCTAGTGGTTAGAGTGTAGAGGTGGCAGGTAGCCTAGTGGTTAGAGTGTAGAGGTGGCAGGGTAGCCTAGTGGTTAGAGTGTAGAGGTGGCAGGTATCCTAGTGGTTAGAGTGTAGAGGTGGCAGGTAGCCTAGTGGTTAGAGTGTAGAGGTGGCAGGTAGCCTAGTGGTTAGAGTGTAGAGGTGGCAGGTAGCCTAGTGGTTAGAGCGTAGGGGGGCAGGTAGTCTAGTGGTTAGAGTGTAGAGGTGGCAGGTAGCCTAGTGGTTAGAGTGTAGAGGTGGCAGGTAGCCTAGTGGTTAGAGCGTAGAGGTGGCAGGTAGCCTAGTGGTTAGAGTGTAGAGGTGGCAGGTAGCCTAGTGGTTAGAGTGTAGAGGTGGCAGGTAGCCTAGTGGTTCGAGTGTAGGGGTGGCAGGTAGCCTAGTGGTTCGAGTGTAGGGGCGGCAGGTAGCCTAGTGGTTAGAGTGTAGAGGTGGCAGGTAGCCTAGTGGTTAGAGTGTAGAGGAGGCAGGTAGCCTAGTGGTTCGAGTGTAGGGGCGGCAGGTAGCCTAGTGGTTAGAGTGTAGAGGAGGCAGGTAGCCTAGTGGTTAGAGTGTAGAGGTGGCAGGTAGCCTAGTGGTTAGAGTGTAGAGGAGGCAGGTAGCCTAGTGGTTAGAGTGTAGAGGTGGCAGGTAGCCTAGTGGTTAGAGTGTAGAGGTGGCAGGTAGCCTAGTGGTTCGAGTGTAGGGGCGGCAGGTAGCCTAGTGGTTAGAGTGTAGAGGTGGCAGGTAGCCTAGTGGTTAGAGCGTAGGGGGGCAGGTAGTCTAGTGGTTAGAGTGTAGAGGTGGCAGGTAGCCTAGTGGTTAGAGTGTAGAGGTGGCAGGTAGCCTAGTGGTTAGAGCGTAGAGGTGGCAGGTAGCCTAGTGGTTAGAGTGTAGAGGTGGCAGGTAGCCTAGTGGTTAGAGTGTAGAGGTGGCAGGTAGCCTAGTGGTTCGAGTGTAGGGGTGGCAGGTAGCCTAGTGGTTCGAGTGTAGGGGCGGCAGGTAGCCTAGTGGTTAGAGTGTAGAGGTGGCAGGTAGCCTAGTGGTTAGAGTGTAGAGGAGGCAGGTAGCCTAGTGGTTCGAGTGTAGGGGCGGCAGGTAGCCTAGTGGTTAGAGTGTAGAGGAGGCAGGTAGCCTAGTGGTTAGAGTGTAGAGGTGGCAGGTAGCCTAGTGGTTAGAGTGTAGAGGAGGCAGGTAGCCTAGTGGTTAGAGTGTAGAGGTGGCAGGTAGCCTAGTGGTTAGAGTGTAGAGGTGGCAGGTAGCCTAGTGGTTCGAGTGTAGGGGCGGCAGGTAGCCTAGTTGTTAGAGTGTAGAGGCAGGTAGCCTAGTGGTTAGCGTGTAGGGGCGGCAGGTAGCCTAGTGGTTAGAGTGTAGAGGAGGCAGGTACACTAGTGGTTAGAGTGTAGAGGAGGCAGGTAGCCTAGTGGTTAGAGTGTAGAGGAGGCAGGTAGCCTAGTGGTTAGCGTGTAGGGGCGGCAGGTAGCCTAGTGGTTAGAGTGTAGAGGTGGCAGGTAGCCTAGTGGTTAGAGTGTAGAGGTGGCAGGTAGCCTAGTGGTTAGAGCGTAGAGGTGGCAGGTAGCCTAGTGGTTAGAGTGTAGAGGTGGCAGGTAGCCTAGTGGTTAGAGTGTAGAGGAGGCAGGTAGCCTAGTGGTTAGCGTGTAGGAGCGGCAGGTAGCCTAGTGGTTAGAGTGTAGAGGTGGCAGGTAGCCTAGTGGTTAGAGTGTAGAGGAGGCAGGTAGCCTAGTGGTTAGAGTGTAGAGGTGGCAGGTAGCCTAGTGGTTAGAGTGTAGAGGAGGCAGGTAGCCTAGTGGTTAGAGTGTAGAGGTGGCAGGTAGCCTAGTGGTTAGAGTGTAGAGGTGGCAGGTAGCCTAGTGGTTCGAGTGTAGGGGCGGCAGGTAGCCTAGTTGTTAGAGTGTAGAGGCAGGTAGCCTAGTGGTTAGCGTGTAGGGGCGGCAGGTAGCCTAGTGGTTAGAGTGTAGAGGAGGCAGGTAGTCTAGTGGTTAGAGTGTAGCGGCGGCAGGTAGCCTAGTGGTTAGAGTGTAGAGGAGGCAGGTAGCCTAGTGGTTAGCGTGTAGGGGCGGCAGGTAGCCTAGTGGTTAGAGTGTAGAGGTGGCAGGTAGCCTAGTGGTTAGAGTGTAGAGGTGGCAGGTAGCCTAGTGGTTAGAGCGTAGAGGTGGCAGGTAGCCTAGTGGTAAGAGTGTAGAGGTGGCAGGTAGCCTAGTGGTTAGAGTGTAGAGGTGGCAGGTAGACTAGTGGTTAGAGTGTAGGGGCGGCAGGTAGCCTAGTGGTTAGAGTGTAGAGGAGGCAGGTAGCCTAGTGGTTAGCGTGTAGGAGCGGCAGGTAGCCTAGTGGTTAGAGTGTAGAGGTGGCAGGTAGCCTAGTGGTTAGAGTGTAGAGGTGGCAGGGTAGCCTAGTGGTTAGAGTGTAGAGGTGGCAGGTATCCTAGTGGTTAGAGTGTAGAGGTGGCAGGTAGCCTAGTGGTTAGAGTGTAGAGGTGGCAGGTAGCCTAGTGGTTAGAGTGTAGAGGTGGCAGGTAGCCTAGTGTTTAGAGGTGGCATGTAGCCTAGTGGTTAGAGTGTAGAGGTGTTCGGTAGCCTAGTGGTTAGAGTGTAGAGGTGGCAGGTAGTCTAGTGGTTAGAGCGTAGGGGGGCAGGTAGTCTAGTGGTTAGAGTGTAGAGGTGGCAGGTTAGCCTAGTGGTTAGAGTGTAGAGGTGGCAGGTAGCCTAGTGGTTAGAGTGTAGAGGTGGCAGGTAGCCTAGTGGTTAGAGTGTAGAGGAGGCAGGTAGCCTAGTGGTTAGAGCGTAGGGGGGCAGGTAGTCTAGTGGTTAGAGCGTAGGGGGGCAGGTAGTCTAGTGGTTAGAGTGTAGAGGTGGCAGGTAGTCTAGTGGTTAGAGTGTAGAGGTGGCAGGTAGTCTAGTGGTTAGAGTGTAGAGGAGGCAGGTAGCCTAGTGGTTAGAGTGTAGAGGCGGCAGGTAGCCTAGTGGTTAGAGCGTTGGACTTGTAACTGAAAGGTTGCTAGATCAAATCACCAACCCGACAAGGTAAAAATCTGTCGTTCTGCCCCTGAAAAAAACTTAACCCACTGTTCCTAGACCAGTTAACCCACTGTTCCTAGACCAATTAACCCACTGTTCCTAGGCCGTCATTATAAATACGATTTTTTTTCTTGACTGACTTGCCTAGTTAAATAAAGGTAAAATAAATAAAAAAGTAGCTTTTGAGAACAGTGAGTTATTAAGGTCAGGTTAATGGTTAAAGGCCTAACTTAACGACCTGTCACAAAGTAACCGGCAGGATCAACACAACAGTTGATGTGGATTCACTTGAAATGAAGTCTAGTTTAGTTGCACCTGAATGACATCTGTTGTGTGGTTGTTGTCGTCAGACGAGGTAGAGCGGGGAATCCCTGGCTTACAATGATTAGAAACACACGCTCGTACACACACACACAGACACACACACAGACACACACACACACACACACACACAGACACACACACACACACACACACACACACACACACACACGCACACGCACACGCACACACACAGAGTTCACCTCCAACAGTTCTATTATGTACCAGAGAATCTGTTGTTGTTTAGCCAAGACATGGATCCCAACACTAGTACTGTCGTCAAAATGCTCCCACGTGTGTGTGTGTGTGTGTTTTGCTATGGGGATATCTATGATTGTATGATGATGAATTTCACTCTGGGGTTCAAACTGCTGTCAGATAGACACTAGTGAGTAGGCTGAATAATATTTAAAGCTATATTGCTCCTCTTCTCCTTCTCTTATTCTCTCCTCTTCTCTTCTCTTCTCTTCTCCTTCTACGCTGAAGCTAAACCTGCCCAGCTGCTAGTGATCTATCTATACAGTATGACCTGCCTAGCTGCTAGTGATCTATCTATACAGTATGACCTGCCCAGCTGCTAGTGATCTATCTATACAGTATGACCTGCCTAGCTGCTAGTGATCTATCTATACAGTATGACCTGCCTAGCTGCTAGTGATCTATCTATACAGTATGACCTGCCTAGCTGCTAGTGATCTGTCGATACAATATGACATGCCTAGCTGCTAGTGATCTATCTATACAGTATGACCTGCCTGTCTGATCTGCCTAGCTGCTAGTGATTGACTTCAGAAGGGAGAATAATTACCTCTACTCCTCTCCTGTGACCTGTCTGTGACCTCTCAGTCCAGACTGGCATTCCTACAGACCAATTGTGCACTGCTCAGAGGTAATGCACTGTGTAAGGAACAGAGCGCCATTTTGGATGCCGCCAATTGAACATACTACCACAGTAAATCACTAGTAAACACAGACGACCACCGAACACCAATGTGGAATATACTGTTATCTTGATACTATATGGAACTTTGCTGCAACAAGGACAAATCAACATGACATGACAATGGGGATTGTTGAGGATTCATGATCCCATCTATTTGTTCTTTTTTTCCCCCAGATGTATTTGAACTATCTAGGAAACTACATCCCCAACGCCTGGAACTACGAGAGAGGCTGTGGCGTCTGTGACCACAACATGGTGGATTTGTCTCAGCTCGAAGTGAGTGAACCACACAAATTCACATTTCCTCATCTTCTCTCCTTCTACTCCTCCTCTTCCTCCTCCTCCTCTTCCTTCTCCTCCTCGTCCCTCCTCTACTCCTCCTCTTCCTCCTCCTCTTCCTTCTCCTCCTCTCCTCTTCTTCTTCATTCTCCTCCCCTCCTCCTCTTCTTCCTTATCCTCCTACTCCTCTTCCCTTCCCTCCTTTCCTCCTCTCCTCCTCCTCTTTCTCTTCCCTCTCCTTCTCCTCCTCCTTCTCTTCCTCCTCTCCTCCTCCTTCTCTTCCCTCTCCTCCTCTCCTCCTCCTCTTCCTCCTCTCCTCTTCTCATTCTCCTCTCCTCCTCTCATTCTCCTCTCCTACAAATATCATTGTAAATACAACCCATATTTATGTTGATTTATTTTCCCTTTTGTACTTTAGCTATTTGCACATCATTACAACACTGTATGTTGTATACATAATATGACATTTGAAATGTCTTTATTCTTTAGGAACTTCTGTGAGTGTAATGTTTACTGTTAATGTTGGTTTATTTACATTTTAATGTAATTCAATTATCTATTTCACTTGCTTTAACAATGTTAACATATGTTTCCCATGCCATTAAAGCCCTTATATTGAATTGATATAAAGAGAGAGAGAGAGCTAGAGAGAGAGTGATGGAGATGTAGAGAGAAACACAGAGAGAGAGAGATACATATAGAGAGAGACCTAGAGGGAAATAAAGAGAGAGATTGAGTGGTGAGATAAGACAGATATCACATGCTTCTCTCTCTCTCTGCCTCTCTCTCTCTGCCTCTCTCTCTCTCTGACTCCCCCTCTCTCTCTGCCTCTCTCTCTCTCTGCCTCTCTCTCTCTCTGCCTCTCTCTCTCTCTGCCTCTCTCTCTCTCTGCTTCTCTCTCTCTCTGCCTCTCTCTCTCTCTGCCTCTCTCTCTCTATCAATTCAATTCAATTCAAGGGGCTTTATTGTTATGGGAAACATATGTTAACATTGCCAAAGCAAGTGAGGTAGATAATATACAACAGTGAAATAAACAATAAAAATTAACAGTAAACATTTCACATACAGAAGTTTCAAAACAATAAAGACATTACAAATGTCATATTATATATATATACATATACAGTGTTGTAACAATTTACAGATGGTTAAAGTACACAAGGGAAAATAAATAAGCATAAATATGGGTTGTATTTATAATGGTGTTTGTTCTTCACTGGTTGACATTTTCTCGTGGCAACAGGTCACAAATCTTGCTGCTGTGATGGCACACTGTGGAATTTCACCCAGTAGATATGGGAGTTTATCAAAATTGGATTTGTTTTCAAATTCTTTGTGGATCTGTGTAATCTGAGGGAAATATGTCTCTCTAATATGGTCATACATTGGGCAGGAGGTTAGGAAGTGCAGCTCAGTTTCCACCACATTTTGTGGGCAGTGAGCACATAGCCTGTCTTCTCTTGAGAGCCATGTCTGCCTATGGCGGCCTTTCTCAATAGCAAGGCTATGCTCACTGAGTCTGTACATAGTCAAAGCTTTCCTTTATTTTGGGTCAGTCACAGTGGTCAGGTATTCTGCCGCTGTGTACTCTCTGTGTAGGGCCAAAGAGCATTCTAGTTTGCTCTGTTTTTTTGTTAATTCTTTCCAATGTGTCAAGTAATTATCTTTTTGTTTTCTCATGATTTGGTTGGGTCTAATTGTGCTGCTGTCCTGGGGCTTTGTAAGGTGTGTTTGTGTTTGTGAACAGAGCCCCAGTACCAGCTTGCTTAGGGGACTCTTCTCCAGGTTCATCTCTCTGTAGGTGATGTCTTTGTTATGGAAGGTTTGGGAATTGCTTCCTTTTAGGTGGTTGTAGAATTTAACGGCTCTTTTCTGGATTTTGATAATTAGTGGGTATCGGCCTAATTCTGCTCTGCATGCATTATTTGGTGTTCTACGTTGTACACAGAGGATATTTTTTGCAGAATTCTGCATGCAGAGTCTCAATTTGGTGTTTGTCCTATTTTGGTTGGTTGGTGAGCAGACCCCAGACCTCACAACCATAAAGGGCAATGGGCTCTATGACTGATTCAAGTATTTTTAGCCAGATCCTAATTGGTATGTTGAATTTTATGTTCCTTTTGATGGCATAGAATGCCCTTCTTGCCTTGTCTCTCAGATCGTTCACAGCTTTGTGGAAGTTACCTGTGGCGCTGATGTTTAGGCCACGGTATGTTTCGTTTTTTGTGTGCTCTAGGGCAACAGTATCTAGATGGAATTTGTATTTGTGGTCCTGGTGACTGGACCTTTTTTGGAACACCATTATTTTGGTCTTACTGAGATTTACTGTCAGTGCACAGGTCTGACAGAATCTGTGCAGAAGATCTAGGTGCTGCTGTAGGCCCTCCTTGGTTGGTGACAGAAGCACCAGATCATCAGCAAACAGCAAACAGCAGACATTTGACTTCGGATTCTAGTAGGGTGAGGCCGGGTGCTGCAGACTTTTCTAGTGCCCGCGCCAATTCGTTGTTATATACGTTGAAGAGGGTGAGGCTTAAGCTGCATCCCTGTCTCACCCCACGACCCTGTGTGAAGAAATGTGTGTGTTTTTTGCCAATTTTAACCACACACTTGTTGTTTGTGTACATGGATTTTATAATGTTGTATGTTTTACCCCCAACACCACTTTCCATCAATTTGTATAGCAGACCCTCATGCCAAATTGAGTCGAAGGCTTTTTTTAAATCAACAAAGCATGAGAAGACTTTTTGTTTTGGTTTGTTTGGTTGTCAATTAGGGTGTGCAGGGTGAATACATGGTCTGTTGTACGGTAATTTGTTAAAAAGCCAATTTGACATTTGCTCAGTACATTGTTTTCATTGAGGAAATGTAGGAGTCTGCTGTTAATGATAATGCAGAGGATTTTCCCAAAGTTACTGTTGACGCATATTCCACGATAGTTATTGGGGTCAAATTTGTCTCCACTTTTGTGGATTGGGGTGATCAGTCCTTGGTTCCAAATATTGGGGAAGATGCCAGAGCTAAGGATGATGTTAAAGAGTTTTAGTAGCTAGGAAAAACTAGCTACTAGCTACGTTGCTAGGAAAAACTCCCTAGAAAAACAAGAACCTAGGAAGAAACCTAGAGAGGAACCAGGCTCTGAGGGCTGGCCAGTCCTCCTCTGGCTGTGCAGGGTGGAAATTATAAGAGTACATGGCCATTAAGGCCAGTTTGTTCTTCAAGATGTTCAAACGTTCATAAATAACCAGCAGGGTCAATTAATAATTACAGTGGTTGTAGAGGGTGCAACAGGTCAACACCTCAGGAGTAATTGCCAGTTGGCTTTTCATATCCGAGCATTCAGCAGGTGCGGTAGAGAGGGAGAGGGAGGGTCGAAAACAGCAGGTCTGGGACAGGTAGCACGTCCGGTGAACAGGTCAGGGTTCCATAGCCGCAGGCAGAACAGTTGAAACTGGAGCAGCAGTACAACCAGGCAGTGTTTGGACGGCCAGGACAGGAAGAGAGAGAGAGAGAGAGAGATCCTCAGCTCCGTCATCTAACATTTTCTACTGCTTGTGTAACAGTCTTCCTTCTGTCCCTCTCCTCCCCACCTACCTGGGCTCGAACCAGGGACCCTTTGCACACATTGACAACAGTCACCCTCGAAGCATCGTTACCTATCGCTCCACAAAAGCCGCGACCATTGCAGAGCAAGGGGGAAAAAACTACTTCAAGGTCTCAGAGCGAGTGACGTCACTGATTGAAACGCTATTAGCGTGCACCACCGCTAACTAGCTAGCCATTTCACCTCGGTTACACTTGAGCTCCTGTTCCTCTTCATATTTATTTATATTAAATATTATATTTACTTATTTATATATATTATATTTATATTATCTCAACACTATTGTGAAGCTACTGCACCTAATTATAAACAGTACCAGCAATCCAAAATGAGTACCGGAACCTATTTCAGTCCAAGTCTAGCACTGATAAGGAGCAATCAGGTGGGACTATTTTAGGATGCTTCCACTGGATCAGAGCATAACGTTTTTCCCTTTTCACGCTGAGTGGTTATCGAAAAGGGAGAGAGCTGGAAAGATTTCTCAAATACATTGAGGAACTATGGTCAATTTTCAACGGATTTTAAAAACAGACTTTGTTTGCTTGCTGTTTTGAGGTGAAGAAAAACATAACTTTGAGAAGCTGCACAGGTCATTCATTAGTGGTGGTGTGTTAAGCCAATCAGAAATACCGTCAGATCCCCAAATGGGCACATTTATATGCCCTACATTTGCGTGCAGTGAGAAATGTTCCGGGTGGGTAACCACGGTAACTTAGCCTGGTGGATACAACGCCTGCTGAGCAGGACCATTAAATAAAGGACTGGTTAGACAGTGACACCCCTTTAAGTGAAGCTCAATGAAAACCCAACAACCATGTCCTGCACCACAGCAGCTCTCTGCTTCCTCTGTCTAGAGTGGCTCTGAGACGCTCTTTTAACAGGGACACAGGGCACACCAACGGCCATCGTTGGGCTGGGAGGGTTACACACAGACACACAGACAGATACACACAGACAGATACACACAGACACACAGACAGACACAGAGACAGATACACACAGACACACAGACAGAGATACACACAGACACACAGACAGAGATACACACAGACAGAGATACACACAGACACAAAGACAGAGATACACACACACACAGACAGAGATACACACAGACAGACAGACAGAGACAACCGACAGAGACACACACAGACAGAGGCACACAGACAGAGACACACACAGACAGAGACACACACAGACAGAGACACACACAGACAGAGACACACACAGACAGAGATACACACAGACACACACAGATACACACAGACACACACACAGAGATACACACAGACACACAGACAGAGATACACACAGACAGAAATACACACAGACACACAGACAGAGATACACGGACACACAGACAGAGATACACACATACAGAGATACACACAGACATATACACACAGACACACAGAGAGAAACAGACACACACAGAGAGAGACACACAGACAGAGATACACACATACAGAGATACACACAGACATATACACACAGACACACAGAGAGAGATACACACAGACAGAGATACACACATACAGAGATACACACAGACATATACACACAGACACACAGAGAGAGACACACAGACAGAGATACACACAGACAGAGATACACACAGACAGATACACACAGACACACAGAGAGAGACACACAGAGAGAGATACACAGACAGAGATACACACATACAGAGATACACACAGACATATACACACAGACACACAGAGAGAAACAGACACACACAGAGAGAGATACACAGACAGAGATACACACATACAGAGATACACACAGACATATACACACAGACACACAGAGAGAAACAGACACACACAGAGAGAGATACACAGACAGAGATACACACATACAGAGATACACACAGACATATACACACAGACACACAGAGACACACAGACACACAGAAAGAGACACACAGACACACAGAGAGAAACAGACACACACAGAGAGATACACACAGAGAGAGACACAGACATTTCTTGTTGATGTACTCTACTTGAGTGGGTGATCTTCCTGTCTGTTTTTGCACCCCTCGGGCTTGTGCGGTGGAGGAGATCTTGGTAGGCTATACTCAGCCTTGTCTCAGGGTAGTAAGTTGGTGGTCTGTTGATAGCCCTCTAGGGGTGCGAGGGCTGTACTTTGATAAAGTGGGTGGGGTTACCGAGGGTATCGTCGGACGGGGCCACAGTTTCCCCCCCCCCCCCCCCCTTTCAGCCTCCAGTATCTATTGTGTAATATCTCTCACTCTTTCTCCCTCTCTCTATCTCTGTCTCCCTCTCAGGGCCTGAGCCCTAGGACCATGCCTCAGGACTACCTGGCCGTTCTCTGCTGATGTAAAGCACTGCTTCTTGTCCCTTGCACAAATAGCCTACAACTGTGTCTGTCCCGAGCTCACTGGCGCAGGAAACTGAGGGCCCAGAATATTTTATACAATGTTGTAGGTTCACTAGTGGGCCAGTTAATATTTGATACAAGGTTTCCAGTTCTTTGCAGACAGGCCATGTGCAGCCAATGTGATTAATATTTATTTTCATCGGGATAGTTTATACCTGCAGGCTGCAATGTTTTTATTTGTTGGCTTTATGTTGTCTATTTTTACATTGTTGCCAATGGCAAAATAAGTTACTTTTAGATTTGTATAATTTTCATTTAGATTTGGATAGAATTTAGATTTTATTTAACTAGGCAAGTCAGTTAAGAACAAATTCTTATTTATCATGACGGCCCTACCCCCTTGGCCAAACCAGGACGACGCTGGGCCAATTGTGCGCCGCCCTATGGGACTCCCAATCACGACTGGTTGTGGTACAGCCCGGAATCTAACCAGGGTCTGTAGTGATGCCTCTAGCACTGAGATGCCTTAGACCGTGCCTTAGACCGCTGTGCCACTTGGGAGCCCCAATATATATGAAGACGTTATTATAAATTAAATGAAACTGTTTCATAAAAATGTACGTATGAAAACCATAACTGGCATGCAGATCGAATGAAATTGTAAGATAAATTGACATTCCACAAACAAAGGTTTCTGACTCACGTATAGCCTATTACCTGCACATCTTGTCATGATGTGTGTTTTGTCCTATATATATATATATTTTTAATCCCAGCCCCCGTCCCCACAGGAGGCCTTTTGCTAGGCCGTCATTGTAAATAAGAATTTGTTCTTACTGTAACTGACTTGCATGGTTAACTAAAGGTTAAATATTAAAATGTACATTTAAAAAAATGACTGGCAACTTCAGGAGAGTAACGGCAGAATCTGCGAAAGCCAGCAAGAGCGGGAAGAGAATGGTTAAGTTAGGTTATCTAGATCTCTGGCGCCCTCTCGAGGAATTTGTCTCATTTCATCAAACTATAAGCTTAAAGCATCAGACAAGATCAATGCATATAGTGGATTTTATTAAAACACATAGCTTGTCTATATATGGAAAAATACACATCCCAAAATTTTGAAAGAACAGATGACTTTAGGTCAACAAATATTTTTTTAACTCAGGGACAGCCCTAGTCTTTATAGACTTATCAGTGACAGGAGTAACTGTCTCTTTAGACATATCAGTGACAGGAGTAAGAACTGTCTCTATTGACATATCAGTGACAGGAGTAAGAACTGTCTCTATAGACATATCAGTGACAGGAGTAACTGTCTTTATAGACATATCAGTGACAGGAGTAACTGTCTTTATAGACATATCAGTGACAGGAGGAGTTACTGTCTTTATAGACATATCAGTGACAGGAGGAGTAACTGTCTTTATAGACATATCAGTGACAGGAGTAACTGTCTCTATAGACATATCAGTGACAGGAGTAGCTGTCTCTATAGACATATCAGTGACAGGTGTAAGAACTCTGTAACAGTAACTGTCTACTTCGTTGTCTGTCTGTCCATCTCTCCTCCATGTTTCACTTCATTCAGGGATATAAACATAGACATGGGGAATGGTTAGAAGCTTGGATGGTAAACAGAATACATCATCAAGCACATGTGGATCTGAACAGCCCGCAACGCTGCTGTCTCCAGAGAGTCTCTATTCCTCTGCAGAGACTTTACTGTGTGACTATGAATGGATGTGTTCACTCTGTCTATGTAACTGTGTCTGGAGCTAACTCAAATCAAATCAAATCAAATCAAATCAAATTTTATTTGTCACATACACATGGTTAGCAGATGTTAATGCGAGTGTAGCGAAATGCTTGTGCTTCTAGTTCCGACAATGCAGTAATAACAAGTAATCTAACTAACAATTCCAAAACTACTGTCTTATACACAGTGTAAGGGGATAAAGAATATGTACATAAGGATATATGAATGAGTGATGGTACAGAGCAGCATAGGCAAGATACAGTAGATGGTATCGGGTACAGTATGTACAAATGAGATGAGTATGTAAACAAAGTGGCATAGTATAGTATAAAGTGGCTAGTGATACATGTATTACATAAGGATACCGTCGATGATATAGAGTACAGTATATACGTATGCGTATGAGATGAATAATGTAGGGTAAGTAACATTTATATAAGGTAGCATTGTTTAAAGTGGCTAGTGATATATTTACATCATTTCCCATCAATTCCCATTATTAAAGTGGCTGGAGTTGAGTCAGTGTCAGTGTGTTGGCAGCAGCCACTCAGTGTTAGTGGTGGCTGTTTAACAGTCTGATGGCCTTGAGATAGAAGCTGTTTTTCAGTCTCTCGGTCCCAGCTTTGATGCACCTGTACTGACCTCGCCTTCTGGATGATAGCGGGGTGAACAGGCAGTGGCTCGGGTGGTTGATGTCCTTGATGATCTTTATGGCCTTCCTGTGACATCGGGTGGTGTAGGTGTCCTGGAGGGCAGGTAGTTTGCCCCCGGTGATGCGTTGTGCAGACCTCACTACCCTCTGGAGAGCCTTACGGTTGAGGGCGGTGCAGTTGCCATACCAGGCGGTGATACAGCCCGCCAGGATGCTCTCGATTGTGCATCTGTAGAAGTTTGTGAGTGCTTTTGGTGACAAGCCGAATTTCTTCAGCCTCCTGAGGTTGAAGAGGCGCTGCTGCGCCTTCTTCACGATGCTGTCTGTGTGAGTGGACCAATTCAGTTTGTCTGTGATGTGTATGCCGAGGAACTTAAAACTTGCTACCCTCTCCACTACTGTTCCATCGATGTGGATAGGGGGGTGTTCCCTCTGCTGTTTCCTGAAGTCCACAATCATCTCCTTAGTTTTGTTGACGTTGAGTGTGAGGTTGTTTTCCTGACACCACACTCCGAGGGCCCTCACCTCCTCCCTGTAGGCCGTCTCATCGTTGTTGGTAATCAAGCCTACCACTGTTGTGTCGTCCGCAAACTTGATGATTGAGTTGGAGGCGTGCGTGGCCACGCAGTCGTGGGTGAACAGGGAGTACAGGAGAGGGCTCAGAACGCAACCTTGTGGGGCCCCAGTGTTGAGGATCAGCGGGGAGGAGATGTTGTTGCCTACCCTCACCACCTGGGGGCGGCCCGTCAGGAAGTCCAGTACCCAGTTGCACAGGGCGGGGTCGAGACCCAGGGTCTCGAGCTTGATGACGAGCTTGGAGGGTACTATGGTGTTGAATGCCGAGCTGTAGTCGATGAACAGCATTCTCACATAGGTATTCCTCTTGTCCAGATGGGTTAGGGCAGTGTGCAGTGTGGTTGAGATTGCATCGTCTGTGGACCTATTTGGGCGGTAAGCAAATTGGAGTGGGTCTAGGGTGTCAGGTAGGGTGGAGGTGATATGGTCCTTGACTAGTCTCTCAAAGCACTTCATGATGACGGATGTGAGTGCTACGGGGCGGTAGTCGTTTAGCTCAGTTACCTTAGCTTTCTTGGGAACAGGAACAATGGTGGCCCTCTTGAAGCATGTGGGAACAGCAGACTGGTATAGGGATTGATTGAATATGTCCGTAAACACACCGGCCAGCTGGTCTGCGCATGCTCTGAGGGCGCGGCTGGGGATGCCATCTGGGCCTGCAGCCTTGCGAGGGTTAACACGTTTAAATGTCTTACTCACCTCGGCTGCAGTGAAGGAGAGACCGCATGTTTTCGTTGCAGGCCGTGTCAGTGGCACTGTATTGTCCTCAAAGCGGGCAAAAAAGTTATTTAGTCTGCCTGGGAGCAAGACATCCTGGTCCGTGACTGGGCTGGGTTTCTTCCTGTAGTCCGTGATTGACTGTAGACCCTGCCACATGCCTCTTGTGTCTGAGCCGTTGAATTGAGATTCTACTTTGTCTCTGTACTGGCGCTTAGCTTGTTTGATAGCCTTGCGGAGGGAATAGCTGCACTGTTTGTATTCGGTCATGTTACCAGACACCTTGCCCTGATTAAAAGCAGTGGTTCGCGCTTTCAGTTTCACACGAATGCTGCCATCAATCCACGGTTTCTGGTTAGGGAATGTTTTAATCGTTGCTATGGGAACGACATCTTCAACGCACGTTCTAATGAACTCGCACACCGAATCAGCGTATTCGTCAATGTTGTTATCTGACGCAATACGAAACATCTCCCAGCCCACGTGATGGAAGCAGTCTTGGAGTGTGGAGTCAGCTTGGTCGGACCAGCGTTGGACAGACCTCAGCGTGGGAGCCTCTTGTTTTAGTTTCTGTCTGTAGGCAGGGATCAACAAAATGGAGTCGTGGTCAGCTTTTCCGAAAGGGGGGCGGGGCAGGGCCTTATATGCGTCGCGGAAGTTAGAGTAACAATGGTCCAAGGTCTTTCCTCCCCTGGTTGCGCAATCGATATGCTGATAAAATTTGGGGAGTCTTGTTTTCAGATTAGCCTTGTTAAAATCCCCAGCTACAATGAATGCAGCCTCCGGATAAATTGTTTCCAGTTTGCAGAGAGTTAAATAAAGTTCGTTCAGAGCCATCGATGTGTCTGCTTGGGGGGGGATATATACGGCTGTGATTATAATCGAAGAGAATTCTCTTGGTAGATAATGCGGTCTACATTTGATTGTGAGGAATTCTAAATCAGGTGAACAGAAGGATTTGAGTTCCTGTATGTTTCTTTCATCGCACCATGTCACGTTAGTCATAAGGCATACGCCCCCGCCCCTCTTTTTACCAGAAAGATGTTTTTTCCTGTCTGCGCGATGCGTGGAGAAACCTGTTGGCTGCACCGCTTCGGATTGCGTCTCTCCAGTAAGCCACGTTTCCGTGAAGCAAAGAACGTTACAGTCTCTGATGTCCCTCTGGAATGCTACCCTTGCTCGGATTTCATCAACCTTGTTGTCAAGAGACTGGACATTGGCAAGAAGAATGCTAGGGAGTGGTGCGCGCTGTGCCCGTCTCCGGAGTCTGACCAGAAGACCGCCTCGTTTCCCTCTCTTTCGGAGTCGTTTTTTTGGGTCGCTGCATAGGATCCACTCAGTTGTCCTGTTTGTAAGGCAGAACACAGGATCCGCGTCGCGAAAAACATATTCTTGGTCGTACTGATGGTGAGTTGATGCTGATCTTATATTCAGTAGTTCTTCTCGACTGTATGTAATGAAACCTAAGATGACCTGGGGTACTAATGTAAGAAATAACACGTAAAAAAACAAAAAACTGCATAGTTTCCTAGGAACGCGAAGCGAGGCGGCCATCTCTGTCGGCGCCGGAAGTTGAATCAAACCAACCCAGCTGTATGAAAGACATCTTTGGTAGAATCTCTAGAAGACGTCTTCAATGAACCATCCGCTACCATACTACCATTGAATATGATGAATGGACAAATCCTCAGAAATCTTGCTTGATAATGCATTGGAAGCTGAGGGCAAGCGGAAATATTTCACACTGCTGTGCTATTCAGAGGTATATATTACTGGACCATACTGTAGGTTGGATGGTTCAGAGGTATATTTACTGGACCATACTGTAGGTTGGATGGTTCAGAGGTATATATTTACTGGACCATACTGTAGGTTGGATGGTTCAGAGGTATATTTACTGGACCATACTGTAGGTTGGATGGTTCAGAGGTATATTTACTGGACCATACTGTAGGATGGATGGTTCAGAGGTATATTTACTGGACCATACTGTAGGTTGGATGGTTCAGAGGTATATTTACTGGACCATACTGTAAGTTGGATGGTTCAGAGGTATATTTACTGGACCATACTGTAGGTTGGATGGTTCAGAGGTATATATTTACTGGACCATACTGTAGGTTGGATGGTTCAGAGGTATATTTACTGGACCATACTGTAGGTTGGATGGTTCAGAGGTATATTTACTGGACCATACTGTAGGTTGGATGGTTCAGAGGTATATATTACTGGACCATACTGTAAGTTGGATGGTTCAGAGGTATATTTACTGGACCATACTGTAGGTTGGATGGTTCAGAGGTATATTTACTGGACCATACTGTAGGTTGGATGGTTCAGAGGTATATTTACTGGACCATACTGTAGGTTGGATGGTTCAGAGGTATATTTACTGGACCATACTGTAGGTTGGATGGTTCAGAGGTATATATTACTGGACCATACTGTAAGTTGGATGGTTCAGAGGTATATTTACTGGACCATACTGTAGGTTGGATGGTTCAGAGGTATATTTACTGGACCATACTGTAGGTTGGATGGTTCAGAGGTATATTTACTGGACCATACTGTAGGTTGGATGGTTCAGAGGTATATATTACTGGACCATACTGTAAGTTGGATGGTTCAGAGGTATATTTACTGGACCATACTGTAGGTTGGATGGTTCAGAGGTATATTTACTGGACCATACTGTAGGTTGGATGGTTCAGAGGTATATTTACTGGACCATACTGTTGGTTGGATGGTTCAGAGGTATATTTACTGGACCATACTGTAGGATGGATGGTTCAGAGGTATATTTACTGGACCATACTGTAGGATGGATGGTTCAGAGGTATATTTACTGGACCATACTGTAGGTTGGATGGTTCAGAGGTATATTTACTGGACCATACTGTAGGTTGGATGGTTCAGAGGTATATTTACTGGACCATACTGTAGGTTGGATGGTTCAGAGAGGTATATTTACTGGACCATACTGTAGGTTGGATGGTTCAGAGGTATATTTACTGGACCATACTGTAGGTTGGATGGTTCAGAGGTATATTTACTGGACCATACTGTAGGTTGGATGGTTCAGAGAGGTATATTTACTGGACCATACTGTAGGTTGGATGGTTCAGAGAGGTATATTTACTGGACCGTACTGTAGGTTGGATGGTTCAGAGGTATATTTACTGGACCATACTGTAGGTTGGATGGTTCAGAGGTATATTTACTGGACCATACTGTAGGTTGGATAGTTCAGAGAAAGACTTACTGGACTCTGGGACCTGTGTGGAGGTCAGAGGGTTCCAATTTCCCAACAGTTTCAACAGAGCGGTTCAAGAACATTGTCCCCGCTGTGTCCTGTGAGTGAGTGATAGAGCTGGAGAGAGAGAGATGCCCTGGCCGTGTGTGAGGGATAGGGGGTAAGCTCAGGTCACTGCGTGCCCTGTCCCAGCCAGGCCTCCTTGCTATGTTTACTGCGGTTTTGGGACAGGGCCTTGTTCCTAGCAGCACAAAGACACGTTGTTGTTACTGACTCTCTAACCTTTGAAGGCTTGTCTCTGTAGGCGGAGCTCTTGTCCTGCCTTTTCCGAGACTCTGTAGCATCCTTCCCTCTCTTTCTTTGCCTTTCTTTTCTTAATTTCTTTCTGTCCTCCCTATCCGTAACAATTTAAGTTGCCCTCAGGCTTGGTCACTGGGTGCCACTTCCATCCTTGGAAGTTCTAGAACTCATTAGTCATCACGGAACTCGCAAATTAGATATTTTTTCATCCCTGTCCGGCTGGCCCAGTCCTGGTCTTTAGCCTGGTCAAGAGGAGGGTGGCCCTGCAGAGCTGTGTGGGCTGGAGGATCAGAGAGTCATGGGGAAACAACTCTCTCCTCTGTCTACTGTCTCATCTTGGAGGGACCAGCTCTCAACCTCTTCAGAGAGGGACCAGCTCTCAACCTCTTCAGAGAGGGACCAGCTCTCAACCTCTTCTTGGAGGGAACCAGCTCTCAACCTCTACTGGGAGGAACCAGCTCTCAACCTCTACTGGTAGGAACCAGCTCTCAACCTCTACTGGAAGGAATCAGCTCTCAACCTCTTCAGAGAGGGACCAGCTCTCAACCTCTTCTGAGAGGGACCAGCTCTCAACCTCTTCTGAGAGGGACCAGCTCTCAACCTCTTCAGATAGGGACCAGCTCTCAACCTCTTCAGAGAGGGACCAGCTCTCAGCCTCTTCAGAGAGGGACCAGCTCTCAACCTCTTCAGAGAGGGACCAGCTCTCAACCTCTTCAGAGAGGGACCAGCTCTCAACCTCTACTGGGAGGAACCAGCTCTCAACCTCTACTGGGAGGAACCAGCTCTCAACCTCTTCAGAGAGGGACCAGCTCTCAACCTCATCTGAGAGGGACCAGCTCTCAACCTCTTCTGAGAGGGACCAGCTCTCAACCTCTTCAGAGAGGGACCAGCTCTCAACCTCTTCAGAGAGGGACCAGCTCTCAACCTCTTCTGAGAGGGACCAGCTCTCAACCTCTTCAGAGAGGGACCAGCTCTCAACCTCTACTGCGAGGGACCAGCTCTCAACTTCTACTGCGAGGGACCAGCTCTCAACCTCTTCAGAGAGGGACCAGCTCTCAACCTCTACTGCGAGGGACCAGCATGCTTACTTACAAGCCCTTAACCAACAGTGCAGTTCAAGAAGAGTTAAGAAAATAATTACCAAATAAACTACAGTTTAACATTATAAAAAGTAACACAATAAAATAACAACAACGAGGCTATATACAGGGGGTACCGGTACCGAGTCAGTGTGGAGGCTATATATAGGGGGTACCGGTACTGAGTCACTGTGCGGGGGTACAGGTTAGTTGAGGTAATTTGCACATGTAGGTAGGGGTGAAGTGACTATGCATAGATAATAAACAGTGAGTAGCAGCAATTTACAAAACAAATGAAGGGGACAAATGTAAAGAGTCCGGTGGCCTTTGATTAAGCTGTTAAGGAGCCTTTTGGTCCTAGACTTGTCGCTCCGGTCCCACTTGCCGTGCGGAAAACAGTCTATGACTTGGGTGACTGGAGTCTCTGACAATTTTATGGGCTTTCCTCTGACACAACCTATTACATAAGTCCTGGATGTCAGGAAGCTTGGCCCCAGTGATGTACTGGGCTGTACGCACTACCCTCTGTAGTGCCTTGAGGTCAGATGCCGAGCAGTTACTATACCAGGCGGTGATGCAACCGGTCAGGATACTCTCGATGGTGCAGCTGTAGAACTATTTGAGGATCTGGGGACCCATGCCAAATCTTTTCAGGGTCTTCAGGGAGGGTCCCACTCAAACGTGGTTTCATTGAGTCTGAACACACATAATTGCTCTTCTCTGTTGTCAATTAGAGTTTGATTGTACATGTTGCAAGTGTTGTTGACTTTTAGAATGCATATCATTTTCTGTTTATGATTAATGGAGTAAAAAGTGTTAGTAAAAGTGAGAAATTATGTTCGTGAATAAAATACCTAATTGGATGAGTTATTGAAAACAACGGTAACTCTTTATATTGATATGATCTACTACAGTGGTCACCAACCTTTCCTGAGGCGAGATCACTTCCGGGTCAAAATGCAAGCTGAGATTTACTACAGTGTTCACCAACCTTTCCCTGAGTCGAGATCACTTCATTTTACTGGGCTGTTGGTTACCTGCTGCAACTGAAGGTCAACGAGGTCAAATCACGAGGTCAGTGATCTTCAGGTCGAAAGGTCGGAGGTCTAGAAAGCCACCCGAGTTTCCGACTTGGAATTCCAAGTTGAATGACCGACCGTTCAAAACGATGTTTCCCAACCGCCTCTCACGGTCCCCGCTCTCTCCTTCTTTTCCTCCGGTGAGACTGATCAGAGAGTGAGGGGACACGGTCTTCCACCTGCTCTCTCCTTCTTTTCCTCCGGTGAGACTGATCAGAGAGAGAGGGGTAACGGTCTTCCACCTGCTCTCTCCTTCTTTTCCTCCGGTGAGACTGATCAGAGAGAAAGGGGACACGGTCTTCCACCTGCTCTCTCCTTCTTTTCCTCCGGTGAGACTGATCAGAGAGAGAGGGGACACGGTCGTCCACCTGCTCTCTCCTTCTTTTCCTCCGGTGAGACTGATCAGAGAGAGAGGGGACACGGTCTTCCACCTGCTCTCTCCTTCTTTTCCTCCGGTGAGACTGATCAGAGAGAGAGAGGGGACACGGTCTTCCACCTGCTCTCTCCTTCTTTTCCTCCGGTGAGACTGATCAGAGAGAGAGAGGGGACACGGTCGTCCACCTGCTCTCTCCTTTTTTTTCTCCGGTGAGACTAATCAGAGAGAGAGGGGACACGGTCTTCCACCTGCTCTCTCCTTCTTTTCCTCCGGTGAGACTGATCAGAGAGAGAGAGGGGACACGGTCTTCCACCTGCTCTCTCCTTCTTTTCCTCCGGTGAGACTGATCAGAGAGAGAGGGGTAACGGTCTTCCACCTGCTCTCTCCTTCTTTTCCTCCGGTGAGACTGATCAGAGAGAGAGGGGACACGGTCTTCCACCTGCTCTCTCCTTCTTTTCCTCCGGTGAGCCTGATCAGAGAGAGAGGGGACACGTCGTCCACCTGCTCTCTCCTTCTTTTCCTCCGGTGAGACTGATCAGAGAGAGAGGGGATACGGTCGTCCACCTGCTCTCTCCTTCTTTTCCTCCGGTGAGACTGATCAGAGAGAGAGGGGACACGGTCGTCCACCTGCTCTCTCCTTCTTTTCCTCCGGTGAGACTGATCAGAGAGAGAGGGGACACGGTCTTCCACCTGCTCTCTCCTTCTTTTCCTCCGGTGAGACTGATCAGAGAGAGAGGGGACACGGTCTTCCACCTGCTCTCTCCTTCTTTTCCTCCGGTGAGACTGATCAGAGAGAGAGGGGACACGGTCTTCCACCTGCTCTCTCCTTCTTTTCCTCCGGTGAGACTGATCAGAGAGAGAGGGGTAACGGTCTTCCACCTGCTCTCTCCTTCTTTTCCTCCGGTGAGACTGATCAGAGAGAGAGGGGACACGGTCTTCCACCTGCTCTCTCCTTCTTTTCCTCCGGTGAGCCTGATCAGAGAGAGAGGGGACACGTCGTCCACCTGCTCTCTCCTTCTTTTCCTCCGGTGAGACTGATCAGAGAGAGAGGGGACACGGTCGTCCACCTGCTCTCTCCTTCTTTTCCTCCGGTGAGACTGATCAGAGAGAGAGGGGACACGGTCGTCCACCTGCTCTCTCCTTCTTTTCCTCCGGTGAGACTGATCAGAGAGAGAGGGGACACGGTCTTCCACCTGCTCTCTCCTTCTTTTCCTCCGGTGAGACTGATCAGAGAGAGAGGGGACACAGTCGTCCACCTGCTCTCTCCTTCTTTTCCTCCGGTGAGACTGATCAGAGAGAGAGAGGGGACACGGTCGTCCACCTGCTCTCTCCTTCTTTTCCTCCGGTGAGACTGATCAGAGAGAGAGGGGACACGGTCTTCCACCTGCTCTCTCCTTCTTTTCCTCCGGTGAGACTGATCAGAGAGAGAGGGGACACGGTCTTCCACCTGCTCTCTCCTTCTTTTCCTCCGGTGAGACTGATCAGAGAGAGAGAGGGGACACGGTCTTCCACCTGCTCTCTCCTTCCTTTCCTCCGGTGAGACTGATCAGGTAGGCCAGTTGAGAACAAGTTCTCACTTACAGCTGTGACCTGGCCAAGATAAAGCAAAGCAGTTCGACAAAAACAACAACACAGAGTTACACATGGAATAAACAAACGTACAGTCAATAACACAATAGAATAATCTGTATACAGTGTGTGCAAATGGCGTGAGGAGGTAACACTATAAATAGGCCAATAGTGGCGAAGTAATTACAATTTAGCAGATTAACACTGGAGTGAAAGATGAGCAGATGATGAATGTGCAAGTAGAAGTACTGGGGTGCAAAAGAGTAAAATAAATAAATAACAATATGGGGATGAGGTAGTTGGATGGGCTGTTTACAGATGGGCTTTGTACAGGTGCAGTGATCTGTGAGCTGCTCTGACAGCTGGTGCTTGAAGTTAATGAGGGAGATAAGAGTCTCCAGCTTCAGTGATTTTTGCAGTTCGTTCCAGTCATTGGCAGCAGAAAACTCGAAGGACAGAGGAGGTGTTGGTTTTGGGGATGACCAGTGAGATATACCTGCTGGAGCGCGTGCTACGGGTGGGTGTTGTTATGGTGACCAGTGAGATATACAAGCTGGAGCGCGTGCTACGGGTGGGTGTTGTTATGGTGACCAGTGAGTTGAGATAAGGTTGGAGCTTTACCTAGCAACGACTTATAGATGTCCTGCAGCCAGTGGGTCTGGCGATGAATATGTAGCGAGGGCCAGCAGACTAGAGCATACAGGTCGCAGTGGTGGGTGGTATATGGGGCTTTGGTGACAAAACGGATGGCACTGTGACAGACTGCAACCAGTCGATCGCGACCACTGCTCTACAGACTACCAGTAACAATTCAACTAACTATCTACTAACCCTAACCTTAACCCTTATCCTAACCCTCGCTCTAACCCTAACCTCAACCCTTATCCTAACCCTAACCTTAACCCTTATCCTAACCCTAACCTTAACCCTTATCCTAACCCTAACCTCATCCTTTACCCCAGGGATCATCAACTAGATTCAGCTTCGGCCAATGTTTTCTTGAGCGGATGGACGGGTGGCTGGAACATGATTACTAATCATTTGTAGACCGCAAATGAACCCCAAGAAGCTCAAACCGATATCATTTTTTGACTAAAACATAATAATTTCAAACCTTGATTACATTTGTATGCGATCACGTGTCTCTCTATTGTACGTGGGAATACTTTGGAACAGATTTCTTAAATTAAAATCACTTGGAGCTGATTTATTGTGTTTTTAGTCTTTTATGTTCAACAATGAAAATGTAAAAATAAAAAAATGTACTTTTCTTTGCTCAGAAAACTTGGGCGGTGGCCAAATAAAACCACCCGCGGACCAAATTCGCAATGTTGGGGAACCCTACCTTAACCTTAACCCTTACTCTAACCTTAACCCTACCTTAACCTTAACCCTACCTTAACCTTAACCCTTACTCTAACCTTAACCCTACCTTAACCTTAACCCTTACTCTAACCCTAACCCTAACCCTTAACCTTAACCCTACCTTAACCTTAACCCTACCTTAACCTTAACCCTTACTCTAACCTTAACCCTACCTTAACCTTAACCCTACCTTAACCTTAACCCTTACTCTAACCTTAACCCTTACTCTAACCTTAACGCTACCTTAACCTTAACCCTACCTTAACCTTAACCCTTACTCTAACCTTAACCCTTACTCTAACCTTAACCCTACCTTAACCTTAACCCCACCTTAACCTTAACCCTTACACTAACCTTAACCCTTACTCTAACCTTAACCCTTACTCTAACCTTAACCCTTACTCTAACCTTAACCCTTACTCTAACCTTAACCCTACCTTAACCTTAACCCTACCTTAACCTTAACCCTTACTCTAACCTTAACCCTTACTCTAACCTTAACCTTACTCTAACCTTAACCCTTACTCTAACCTTAACCCTTACTCTAACCTTAACCCTTACTCTAACCTTAACCCTACCTTAACCTTAACCCTACCTTAACCTTAACCCTACCTTAACCTTAACCCTACCTTAACCTTAACCCTTACTCTAAACTTAACCCTTACTCTAACCTTAACCCTTACTCTAACCTTAACCCTTACTCTAACCTTAACCCTACCTTAACCTTAACCCTAATCTCAACAGGCAGTTGCTTATCAACAGATTTCCATTACTGCAATGTGTCTGTGTGTTGTTTATTAACAGTATGTCTTGTATCAACAGGAGTATCCCACTGTGATGGTTGGAGTGTTCATCGAACAGCCCACTCCTTTCCTCTCTCAATTCTTCCAGAGACTCGCGACCCTCGACTACCCCAAACATAAACTTAACGTCTTCGTTCATAACAACGTGAGTTTGGAGAATCTGCAGCTGGGCCTTGGCTCTTGGTCGACTCAGTATGGCAGAGTGCAAGACACAGCTTCCGATCCATCAACCATGTCCTCTTTCTCTCTCAGCTCTCTGTAATTTAACTGTAACATTATAAATAATGATCTGTCTCTGTCTCTCTGTCTGTCTCGGCAGGAGGTTTACCATGAGAGACACATCCAGAAGTTTTGGGAGGAAAATAAAGAGGTGTTCAACAGCTTCAAGGTTGTGGGTCCGGAGGAGAACTTGAGCCAAGGAGAGGCCAGGAATATGGGCATGTACGTACGCTACCCGACCTGTGTGTATGTGTGATTCTTCTAGTTGTGTGTGTCTCCGTCTCTCAAACCTTAAACCTAAATCTCTCGTCCCCTAAACCTTCCCCCCCATCCTCACCTCAGAGAGACTAGGGCCCCTAAATCTTCCCCCCATCCTCACCTCAGAGAGACGAGGGCCCCTAAATCTTCCCCCAATCCTCACCTCAGAGAGACTAGGGCCCCTAATCCTTCCCCCCATCCTCACCTCAGAGAGACTAGGGCCCCTAATCCTTCCCCCCATCCTCACCTCAGAGAGACTAGGGCCCCTAAATCTTCCCCCCATCCTCACCTCAGAGAGACGAGGGCCCCTAAATCTTCCCCCAATCCTCACCTCAGAGAGACTAGGGCCCCTAATCCTTCCCCCCATCCTCACCTCAGAGAGACTAGGGCCCCTAATCCTTCCCCCCATCCTCAGAGAGACTAGGGCCCCTAAACCTTCCCCCCTCACCTCAGAAGGAACTGTCTAGCTTAGCCTGTTCCCAGATCTGTATGAACTAGCTACGTGACAAGGAACATAGGAGAAGGCAAGACAGCACGAACAGATCTGACCCCAGGCTACGTTAGACAACACAAACAGATATGGTACCAGGCTAGGTTAGACAGCACAAGCAGATCTGACCCCAGGCTAGGTTAGACAACACAAACAGACCTGGTAACAGGCTAGGTTAGACAACACAAACAGATCTAGCAACAGGCTAGGTTAGACAACACAAACAGATCTGACCCCAGGCTAGGTTAGACAACACAAACAGATCTGGTACCAGGCTAGGTTAGACAACACAAACAGATCTGGTACCAGGCTAGGTTAGACAACACAAGCAGATGTAGCACCAGGCTAGGTTAGGCAACACAAACAGATGTAGCACCAGGCTAGGTTAGACAGCACAAACAGATCTGACCCCACGCTAGGTTAGACAACACAAACAGGTCTGGTACCAGGCTAGGTTAGACAGCACAAACAGATCTGACCCCAGGCTAGGTTAGACAACACAAACAGATCTGGTACCAGGCTACATTAGACAGCACACGCAGATCTGGTACCAGGCTAGGTTAGACAACACAAACAGATCTGACCCCAGGCTAGGTTAGACAACACAAACAAATCTGACCCTAGGCTAGGTTAGACAACATAAACAGATCTGACCCCAGGCTAGGGTAGACAACACAAACATATCTGGTACCAGGCTAGGTTAGACAACACAAACAGATCTGGTACCAGGCTAGGTTAGACAGCACAAACAGATCTAGCACCAGGCTAAGGTTAGACAGCACAAACAGATCTAGCACCAGGCTAAGGTTAGACAGCACAAGCAGATCTGGTACCAGGCTACATTAGACAGCGCAAGCAGATCTGACCTCAGGCTCTCAATGAACTCATTGAACTATCACAAAGAGAGCATGCCAATGTTTTAGGTCACTAGACAGGACAAGACAGAGTAGGACGGGACGGCATGGTGCATGACAGTACAGGACAGGACAGTTCAATTCAGGATGCCCCCCCCCCCCCCATTATTCACAATCCTCTCTAAGGGTTATCAGTGGTCTGTAATCTTCAAATGAATATACTGTACATATACCTCAATTACACCCTTCATTGAGAACTGAATCTCTGTAGTAGGGAATTAGTAGTGTAAATTAGTAGTGTAAATTAGTAAGTAAATTAGGATCTAATCATTGGAAACTTGCAAAGTACAGCAAGACATATTGTAAAGTGTATGTTTGGTATCTAATCTCCCTATCATTATGATGTCCATTGTAATTGATCAGCTGTAATTAATATCCCAATCATTGATTGGTTCCTCTTGTACCTGTCTGGTGGGAAGGGAGTGGGTCCATATGGGTCCATATGTGAGGACTAAATCTATTTTAAGACTTTACGTGCTCGGTAGCTCATCAGCCCATCGTTTATAATTATATTATAATGAATCAATGATTGATCAGACTCATTTCCTCCATGTGTATAACCAAGGGGGCTGTGTCGTAAGGACCCAGGCTGTGACTACTACCTCAGTATGGACGCTGACGTGATGCTCACCAACAGACAGACCCTGAAGATCCTCATCGAGCAGAACAGGTGTGTTGTTGTATTTCTGTCTCAGGCCGTTTGAACAGGAACAGGTGTGTTGTTGTATTTCTGTCTCAGGCCGTTTGAACAGGAACAGGTGTGTTGTTGTATTTCTGTCTCAGGCTGTTTGAACAGGAACAGGTGTGTTGTTGTATTTCTGTCTCAGGCTGTTTGAACGGGAACAGGTGTGTTGTTGTATTTCTGTCTCAGGCTGTTTGAACAGGAACAGGTGTGTTGTTGTATTTCTGTCTCAGGCTGTTTGAACAGGAACAGGTGTGTTGTATTTCTGTCTCAGGCTGTTTGAACAGGAACAGGTGTGTTGTTGTATTTCTGTCTCAGGCCGTTTGAACAGGAACAGGTGTGTTGTTGTATTTCTGTCTCAGGCTGTTTGAACAGGAACAGGTGTGTTGTTGTATTTCTGTCTCAGGCTGTTTGAACAGGAACAGGTGTGTTGTTGTATTTCTGTCTCAGGCTGTTTGAACAGGAACAGGTGTGTTGTTGTATTTCTGTCTCAGGCTGTTTGAACAGGAACAGGTGTGTTGTTGTATTTCTGTCTCAGGCTGTTTGAACAGGAACAGATGTGTTGTTGTATTTCTGTCTCAGGCTGTTTGAACAGGAACAGGTGTGTTGTTGTATTTCTGTCTCAGGCTGTTTGATCGGGAACAGGTGTGTTGTATTTCTGTCTCAGGCTGTTTGAACGGGAACAGGTGTGTTGTTGTATTTCTGTCTCAGGCTGTTTGAACGGGAACAGGTGTGTTGTTGTATTTCTGTCTCAGGCTGTTTGAACAGGAAAAGATGTGTTGTTGTATTTCTGTCTCAGGCTGTTTGAACAGGAACAGGTGTGTTGTATTTCTGTCTCAGGCTGTTTGAAGGGGAACAGGTGTGTTGTTGTATTTCTGTTTCAGGCTGTTTGAACAGGAACAGGTGTGTTGTTGTATTTCTGTTTCAGGCTGTTTGAAGGGGAACAGGTGTGTTGTTGTATTTCTGTTTCAGGCTGTTTGAACAGGAACAGATGTGTTGTTGTATTTCTGTCTCAGGCTGTTTGAACGGGAACAGGTGTGTTGTTGTATTTCTGTCTCAGGCTGTTTGAACAGGAACAGGTGTGTTGTTGTATTTCTGTCTCAGGCTGTTTGAACGGGAACAGGTGTGTTGTAGTATTTCTGTCTCAGGTCGTTTGAACGGGAACAGGTGTGTTGTTGTATTTCTGTCTCAGGCTGTTTGAACGGGAACAGGTGTGTTGTTGTGATGTTGCTGTGGTCGTTACTATACAGAGGGATCGTCATAGGGACAGGAATCTGAATGATCTCAAACATTAAATGTTTATGTACGTTGCATGGGTAATATAGAACAGGGTGATAGATTATATTACTGCTGCAGACTGTTGAAGGTTATATTACTGTTGAAGGTTATATTACTGATGAAGGTTATATTACTGCTGAAGGTTATATTACTGCTGAAGTTTATGTTACTGATGAAGGTTATATTACTGATGAAGGTTATATTACTGATGAAGGTTATATTACTGCTGCAGACCGGTAAGGTTATATTACTGCTGAAGGTTATATTACTGCTGAAGGTTATGTTACTGATGAAGGTTATATTACTGATGAAGGTTATATTACTGATGAAGGTTATATTACTGATGAAGGTTATATTACTGTTGAAGGTTATATTTCTGATGAAGGTTATATTACTGCTGAAGGTTATATTACTGTTGAAGGTTATATAACTGCTGAAGGTTATATTACTGATGAAGGTTATATTACTGTTGAAGGTTATATTACCGCTGAAGGTTATATTACTGTTGAAGGTTATATTACTGCTGAAGGTTATATTACTGATGAAGGTTATATTACTGCTGAAGGTTATATTACTGTTGAAGGTTATATTACTGCTGAAGGTTATATTACTGATGAAGGTTATATTACTGTTGAAGGTTATATTACTGATGAAGGTTATGTTACTGATGAAGGTTATACTACTGATGAAGGTTATATTACTGATGCAGACCAGTAAGGTTATATTACTGATGAAGGTTATGTTACTGATGAAGGTTATATTTCTGCTGAAGGTTATATGACTGCTGCAGACCGGTAAGGTTATATTACTGATGAAGGTTATATTACTGTTGAAGGTTATATTTCTGATGAAGGTTATATTACTGCTGAAGGTTATATTACTGTTGAAGGTTATATAACTGCTGAAGGTTATATTACTGATGAAGGTTATATTACTGTTGAAGGTTATATTACCGCTGAAGGTTATGTTACTGATGAAGGTTATACTACTGTTGAAGGTTATATTACTGATGAAGGTTATATTACTGATGAAGGTTATATTACTGTTGAAGGTTATATTACTGATGAAGGTTATATTACTGCTGAAGGTTATATTACTGATGAAGGTTATATTACTGTTGAAGGTTATATTACTGATGAAGGTTATATTACTGATGAAGGTTATATTACTAATGAAGGTTATATTACTGCTGCAGACCGGTAAGGTTATATTACTGATGAAGGTTATATTACTGCTGAAGGTTATATTACTGATGAAGGTTATATTACTGATGAAGGTTATATTACTGATGAAGGTTAAGTTACTGATGAAGGTTATATTACTGCTGAAGGTTATATTACTGCTGCAGAACAGTAAGGTTATATTACTGATGAAGGTTATGTTACTGATGAAGGTTATATTACTGATGAAGGTTATATTACTGATGCAGACCAGTAAGGTTATATTACTGATGAAGATTATATTACTGCTGAAGGTTATATTACTGCTGAAGGTTATATTACTGCTGCAGACCGGTAAGGTTATATTTCTGATGAAGTTTATATTACTGCTGAAGGTTATATTACTGCTGAAGGTCAGGTGGAAGGCCAGGTGGAAGGTTGATACCTCCACAGTTGTTGTTTTGCCTTTGGAAACCTGCGGTCGAGACCAGCGGTAGGGTCTCTACTGCTTTCTGTGAATTCAGTCCCTGCTGAATTCAGTATAGTATAGGCTACCATTACATTATGTCTGGTTTACTGTAATACGACCCAGAGAGGTTCTGCTCTAACAAATCCCACTTGGCTGCAGTCCTCCCGGTTCACTCTGGGGGTGGAGTCTGAGACCCTGGGGGTGGAGTCTGAGACCTTGGGGGTGGAGTCTGAGACCCTGGGGGTGGAGTCTGAGACCCTGGGGGTGGAGTCTGAGACGCAGGATGTTTTGATGATTGTTACATCCTTAAGTCACCCAGTATTAAGACATCCTGTTTGATAGAATTACACGCTCTCTCTCTCTCTCTCTCTCTCTCTCTCTCTCTCTCTCTCTCTCTCTCTCTCTCTCTCTCTCTCTCTCTCTCTCTCTCTCTCTTTCTCTCGCTCACTC
>NW_027258501.1:0-25000 GCF_045791955.1 Oncorhynchus clarkii lewisi
TGATTGTGACCATGAAGGAAGGGAAGGATGGAGAGATGGAGAGGAGGAGAAGAGCTGCTAAGAGGCGGTGATTGTGACCATGAAGGAAGGGAAGGATGGAGAGATGGAGAGGAGGAGAAGAGCTGCTAAGAGGCGGTGATTGTGACCATGAAGGAAGGGAAGGATGGAGAGATGGAGAGGAGGAGAAGAGCTGCTAAGAGGCGGTGATTGTGACCATGAATGAAGGTAAGGATGGAGAGATGGAGAGGAGGAGAAGAGCTGCTAAGAGGCGGTGATTGTGACCATGAAGGAAGGGAAGGATGGAGAGATGGAGAGGAGGAGAAGAGCTGCTAAGAGGCGGTGATTGTGACCATGAAGGAAGGGAAGGATGGAGAGATGGAGAGGAGGAGAAGAGCTGCTAAGAGTAGGTGATTGTGACCATGAAGGAAGGGAAGGATGGAGAGATGGAGAGGAGGAGAAGAGCTGCTAAGAGGCGGGGATTGTGACCATGAAGGAAGGGAAGGATGGAGAGATGGAGAGGAGGAGAAGAGCTGCTAAGAGGAGGTGATTGTGACCATGAAGGAAGGGAAGGATGGAGAGATGGAGAGGAGGAGAAGAGCTGCTAAGAGGCGGTGATTGTGACCATGAAGGAAGGGAAGGATGGAGAGATGGAGAGGAGGAGAAGAGCTGCTAAGAGGCGGTGATTGTGACCATGAAGGAAGGGAAGGATGGAGAGATGGAGAGGAGGAGAAGAGCTGCTAAGAGGCGGTGATTGTGACCATGAATGAAGGGAAGGATGGAGAGATGGAGAGGAGGAGAAGAGCTGCTAAGAGGCGGTGATTGTGACCATGAAGGAAGGGAAGGATGGAGAGATGGAGAGGAGGAGAAGAGCTGCTAAGAGGCGGTGATTGTGACCATGAAGGAAGGGAAGGATGGAGAGATGGAGAGGAGGAGAAGAGCTGCTAAGAGTAGGTGATTGTGACCATGAAGGAAGGGAAGGATGGAGAGATGGAGAGGAGGAGAAGAGCTGCTAAGAGGCGGGGATTGTGACCATGAAGGAAGGGAAGGATGGAGAGATGGAGAGGAGGAGAAGAGCTGCTAAGAGGAGGTGATTGTGACCATGAAGGAAGGGAAGGATGGAGAGATGGAGAGGAGGAGAAGAGCTGCTAAGAGGCGGTGATTGTGACCATGAAGGAAGGGAAGGATGGAGAGATGGAGAGGAGGAGAAGAGCTGCTAAGAGGCAGTGATTGTGACCATGAAGGAAGGGAAGGATGGAGAGATGGAGAGGAGGAGAAGAGCTGTTAAGAGGCGGTGATTGTGACCATGAAGGAAGGGAAGGATGGAGAGATGGAGAGGAGGAGAAGAGCTGCTAAGAGGCGGTGATTGTGACCATGAAGGAAGGGAAGGATGGAGAGATGGAGAGGAGGAGAAGAGCTGCTAAGAGGAGGTGATTGTGACCATGAAGGAAGGGAAGGATGGAGAGATGGAGAGGAGTAGAAGAGCTGCTAAGAGGCGGTGATTGTGACCATGAAGGAAGGGAAGGATGGAGAGATGGAGAGGAGGAGAAGAGCTGCTAAGAGGCAGTGATTGTGACCATGAAGGAAGGGAAGGATGGAGAGATGGAGAGGAGGAGAAGAGCTGTTAAGAGGCGGTGATTGTGACCATGAAGGAAGGGAAGGATGGAGAGATGGAGAGGAGGAGAAGAGCTGCTAAGAGGCAGTGATTGTGACCATGAAGGAAGGGAAGGATGGAGAGATGGAGAGGAGGAGAAGAGCTGTTAAGAGGCGGTGATTGTGACCATGAAGGAAGGGAAGGATGGAGAGATGGAGAGGAGGAGAAGAGCTGCTAAGAGGCGGTGATTGTGACCATGAAGGAAGAGAAGGATGGAGAGATGGAGAGGAGGAGTGTGTTAAGGATGAGGGAGGGCTGTACGTTACCTCGGGGGTCCGGTGCGTAGCTGGGGGTTAGGAGGAGGGTGGTTGGGTGGGAGGTGGCATGATGGGAGGTGGGAAGTACCATGGTAGTGACAGACACATTCTCTACAACAGACAAGGCAAGGGTAACACACTATTCTCTACAAGACAATCATAGTTATCTATGAAAGACAGGTTCTAGATCAGTGGTCACCAATCGGTTGATCGCCATCGACTGGTCGATCTCCAAGGCATTCCAGGTCGATCAGCAATGTTTTTTATTTTATTTATTTATTATTTTATTTTACCCCCTTTTCTCCCCAATTTCATGGTATCCGATTGTTTTAGTAGCTACTATCTTGTCTCATCGCTACCCCCTTACGGGCTCGGGAGAGACGAAGGTTGAAAGTCATGCGTCCTCCGATACACAACCCAACCAAGCCGCACTGCTTCTTAACACAGCGCCCTCCAACCCTTGGTTAGCGTGCACTGCGCCCGGCCCGCCACAGGAGTCGCTGGTGCGCGATGAGACAAGGATTTCCCCACCAGCCAAACCCTCCCTAACCCGGACGATGCTAGGCCAATTGTGCGTCGCCCCACGGACCTCCTGGTCGCGGCCAGAGCCTGAGCGCGAACCTAGAGTCTCTGGTGGCACAGCTGGCGCTGCAGTACAGTGCCCTTAACCACTGCGCCACCCGGGAGGCCCCAGCAATGTTTTTTGTAAAAAAAACAATGATAAAGCCTTTGTTTTGCACTGTTGTCAGTAGGTGCACTTGATTCAGCAGCCCTAGCGCCGGGAAGGTATTTTCAACCATGTCATGTGTCTGCAGGTATAACTCCACCTACCCGGCAGGCCCAGAGAACTTATCAAGTACACCGATAGGCCTACCACTGGCCAATCAGATAGCTCAGATAACTGTGTCTGCAGTTTCCTCGAGCCATAGACTGTAAAAAGTAACCTCGAACGCACAGCAAAGTTGATACAGTGAGATTTCAAGACTTTCAAAACCACAACAAGAGAGAGACTCAACGAATACAGCAAAGAGCTGCTGTTTTTATGAGCAAGTTCATGTTTTAAGTTGTTATTCAGCACTGTCAACACTGTTCAACACTTTTATATGCCATAAAATGTGCATTCTCCCTACTTCCACTCCTGCCACAACCAGCACTGCAGCAGCAATGAATGAGTATAGAAGTGTTCCAATAAGCTTCCATTGTTATTATTAGTGGCTTGTGTCTTTTTTAATATCAAGGAATATTTCACATTCTCTGGACATAGGAGTAACAACATGAATTGGTGCATGAGGCAGAAATAATGCAGTGCGACTTGAGTTATCTCTGGAAGACTGTCATCTTCTCAGTGGAGGGGGCGAGAGCGGAGGGAGGGAGAGCGGAGGGAGGGAGAGAGGAGGGAGGGAGAGCGGAGGGAGGGAGAGCAGAAGGAGGGAGAGCGGAGGGAGGGAGAGCGGGAGAGCAGAGGGAGGGAGAGCACTAGCGACTCCTGTGGCGGGCCGGGCGCAATGCGCTCTGACCAGGTGTATGGTGTTTCCTCTAACACATTGGTGTGGCTGGCTTCCGGGTTAAGCGGGCATTGCCTCAAGAAGCAGTGCGGCTTGGCTGGGTTGTGTTTCGGACCTTCGCCTCTCACGAGTCCGTACGGGAGTTGCAGCGATGGGACAAGACTGTAACTACCAATTGGATACCACCCAAAAAAGTGGTAAAAAATATAAAATAATCGGAGTCAGAAAAGGTTGGTGACCACTGTTCTAGATGGTATGGTTACTACAGACATATGATCTACTATACCATTTCTATAGACTAGTAGCTAGGGAGACAGACACTGGCAAATGACATCGACACATTCACTATAAGACAATGGTTGGGATGCAGACGTATTTTCTACCATAGACACATTGTCTATGACTCAGTAGCTAGGGAGACAGAAGACATTGTGTTTGATGGAAGCATTCTCTGTGGAACAATGTGCGTTGTGTTGGGACAGACACATTCAATATGAGACAATAGATTGGATACTGACACAATGGTAAGGTAAAATGCCTGTTGAGAGAGACAGTGGTTTTAAGTGACTGAGACAGTTGGATTGAGTGAGAGGCTGTGAGCACGGCGCGTGTGTGTGAGTGTGTGTGAAACACTTCATCAAATTGTCCATTTGAAACAGCAGGGTGCAGTAGAGATCTGTTTCATTGAACCACCGTGTGTCTCTCTCTCTCTCTCTCACGAGCCACGCACACGCACAAGCACGCACACACACACTCACTAACTCACTCACTCACACACAAACACACGCCTCGTTCTAGGGTAATTTATTGGTAACTACTCTTCCGTCTGCTCTCCCTCTCTCCCTCTTCACCCTCTGGCCCTGAGATCCTCCATTTCTTCTTCCTCTGGCCCTGAGATCCTCCATCTCTTCTTCCTCTGGCCCTGAGATCCTCCATCTCTTCTTCCTCTGGCCCTGAGATCCTCCATCTCTTCTTCCTCTGGCCCTGAGATCCTCCATCTCTTCTTCCTCTGGCCCTGAGATCCTCCATCTCTTCTTCCTCTGCCACTCCTTTTACGTCAGCATAACCCTCACCCTCTCTCCTCCTCCTCCTCCTCCTCTCCTCTTCCTTTCAGCCTGCCTTCATTCACTCGTCCACATCCTCCCTCTATCCCGTCAGCGTCCAACCTCAGCCTTCCTGTCACTTATGCAAGACACAAGTGTGTGTCTTGTGGCGTCCATGTGGGTAGGCATACATGTGAGTCAGAGAGACAGGTAGGCATACATGTGAGTCAGAGAGACAGGTAGGCATACATGTGAGTCAGAGAGACAGGTAGGCATACATGTGAGTCAGAGAGACAGGTAGTCATACATGTGAGTCAGAGAGACGGGTATGCATACATGTGAGTCAGAGAGACAGGTAGGCATACATGTGAGTCAGAGAGACAGGTAGGCATACATGTGAGTCAGAGAGACAGGTAGGCATACATGTGAGTCAGAGAGACAGGTAGGCATACATGTGAGTCAGAGAGACAGGTATGCATACATGTGAGTCAGAGAGACAGGTATGCATACATGTGAGTCAGAGAGACAGGTAGGCATACATGTGAGTCAGAGAGACAGGTAGGCATACATGTGAGTCAGAGAGACAGGTAGGCATACATGTGAGTCAGAGAGACAGGTAGGCATACATGTGAGTCAGAGAGACAGGTAGGCATACATGTGAGTCAGAGAGACAGGTAGGCATACATGTGAGTCAGAGAGACAGGTAGGCATACATGTGAGTCAGATAGACAGGTATGCATACATGTGAGTCAGAGAGACAGGTAGGCATACATGTGAGTCAGAGAGACAGGTAGGCATACATGTGAGTCAGAGAGACAGGTAGGCATACATGTGAGTCAGAGAGACAGGTAGAGAGTTCACTCTTAGAAAAAAAGGTACTATCTAGAACTTAAAATGGTTCTTTGGCTGTGAGAGAAAGAGTTCACTAAGGAATGGGTCAGTATGTGAGTATGTGTGTGTGTGTGTGTGTGTGTGTGTGTGTGTGTGTGTGTGTGTGTGTGTGTGTGTCTCACCTGAGGCTGAGGGATTAATGAGCAGGGTCAGTCGGCTAATTAGTTGTACACCGATTCATATCTCTTGACCGTCAAAACTACATTCTTGGAAGACATAAATAATGACTTCTCTCCATTTCTCTCTTTCATTCTCTCTACCTCCTCTCTCCTCCATCATCCTCTCCTCTCTCTACTCAAATCTCCCTTCTTTCCCTCAGGCGATCCTCCTCAACCTTAATCACTCTCCTCTCTCCCACGCACTCTTCCATTCTGCTTCCACATTCCCTTGTTCCTTTTCTTATTCCATTCCTCTATGAGCACTCTCTCTCTCTCTAAAGCTGATTTACTATGCGGCTGTACAGCCAGTCAGCACACCGCCAGACATTCTCCTATCATATTGTTATTCTGTACGCTCGCCACTCAGACACCTATATTCACAGCTGTTTTCCCATTTGCATGTTGAAGTTGTTGATAACGATGTTTCTCTCAAATATCATTCCTTAAACTAGAGAGATAAAACACTCACGTATGATTGAACATTCCCTGTTTCTGTGTGTTTTTCTGTTCCGGTGCTGTAGTAAGCTATGCGTCACTCACAACACAAGGTTAAATGTCATCTAGCCGCTGGTCAGAAGGCCTCGTCCCTTACCGCTGCTCCACATTGATTTGGTCACAGCCTACACTACATTGACTTTCTCACTGTCATTAGAAGACTGTGCAGAGCCACAAGGGGGAATACACTACCTGGGATTCAGGTTTTTCACCTAATCTTTACTCTGTCCCTCCCCTTTCTCCCTCACCCTCTCCTAACCCCCCTCCCTCACCCTCTCCTAACCCCACTCCCTCCCTCCCTTCCTCCCTCCCTCCCTCCCTCCCTCCCTCCCTCCCTCCCTCCCTCCCTCCCTCCCTCCCTCCCTCTCCTAACCCCCCCCTCCCTCCCCCTCTCCTAACCCCCCCCCCCCCTCTCCTAACCCTCCCTCCCTCCCCCTCTCCTAACCCCCCCTCCCTCCCCCTCTCCTAACCCCCCTCCCTCCCTCCCTCCCTCTCCTAACCCCCCTCCCTCCCTCCCTCCCTCCCTCCCTCCCTCCCTCCCTCCCTCCTCACCTCCAAACCCCCCCTCCCCTCTCCTAACCCCCCTCCCTCCCCCTCTCCTAACCCTCCCCTCCCAACCCCCTCCATTCCCCTCTCCTAACCCCCCTCCCTCCCCCTCTCCTAACCACCCCCCTCCCCCTCTCCTAACCACCCTCCCTCCCCCTCTCCTATACTCCCTGCCTCCCCTCTCCTAACCTCCCTCCCTCCCTCCCAACCCCCTCCCTCTCCTAACCTCCCTCCCTCCCCCTCTCCTAACATCCCTCCCTCCCCCTCTCCTAACCTCCCTCGCTCCCCCTCTCCTAACCCCACTCCCTCCCCCTCTCCTAACCTCCCTCCCTCCCCCTCTCCTAACCTCCCACCCTCCCCCTCTCCTAACCTCCCTCCCTCCCCCTCTCCTAACCTCCCTCCCTCCCTCCCCCTCTCCTAACATCCCTCCCTCCCCCTCTCCTAACCTCCCTCCCTCCCCCTCTCCTAACCCCACTCCCTCCCCCTCTCCTAACCTCCCTCCCTCCCCCTCTCCTAACCTCCCACCCTCCCCCTCTCCTAACCTCCCTCCCTCCCCCTCTCCTAACCTCCCTCCCTCCCTCCCCGTCTCATTCCCTGTTTCTGTGTGTTTTTCTGTTCCGGTGCTGTAGTAAGCTATGCGTCACTCACAACACAAGGTTAAATGTCATCTAGCCGCTGGTCAGAAGGCCTCGTCCCTTACCGCTGCTCCACATTGATTTGGTCACAGCCTACACTACATTGACTTTCTCACTGTCATTAGAAGACTGTGCAGAGCCACAAGGGGGAATACACTACCTGGGATTCAGGTTTTTCACCTAATCTTTACTCTGTCCCTCCCCTTTCTCCCTCACCCTCTCCTAACCCCCCTCCCTCACCCTCTCCGAACCCCACTCCCTCCCTCCCTCCCTCCCTCCCTCCCTCCCTCCCTCCCTCCCTCCCTCCCTCCCTCTCCTAACCCCCCTCCCTCCCCCTCTCCTAACCCCCCTCCCTCCCTCCCTCTCCTAACCCCCCCTCCCTCCCCCTCTCCTAACCCCCCTCCCCCCCTCTCCTAACCCTCCCTCCCTCCCCCTCTCCTAACCCCCCCTCCCTCCCCCTCTCCTAACCCCCCTCCCTCCCTCCCTCCCTCTCCTAACCCCCCTCCCTCCCTCCCTCCCTCCCTCCCTCCCTCCCTCCCTCCCTCCCTCCCTCCCTCTCCTAACCCCCCTCCCTCCCTCCCTCTCCTAACCCCCCCTCCTCACCTCCAAACCCCCCCTCCCCTCTCCTAACCCCCCTCCCTCCCCCTCTCCTAACCCTCCCCTCCCAACCCCCTCCATTCCCCTCTCCTAACCCCCCTCCCTCCCCCTCTCCTAACCACCCCCCTCCCCCTCTCCTAACCACCCTCCCTCCCCCTCTCCTATACTCCCTGCCTCCCCTCTCCTAACCTCCCTCCCTCCCTCCCAACCCCCTCCCTCTCCTAACCACCCTCCCTCCCCCTCTCCTAACATCCCTCCCTCCCCCTCTCCTAACCTCCCTCCCTCCCCCTCTCCTAACCCCACTCCCTCCCCCTCTCCTAACCTCCCTCCCTCCCCCTCTCCTAACCTCCCACCCTCCCCCTCTCCTAACCTCCCTCCCTCCCCCTCTCCTAACCTCCCTCCCTCCCTCCCTCCCCCTCTCCTAACATCCCTCCCTCCCCCTCTCCTAACCTCCCTCCCTCCCCCTCTCCTAACCCCACTCCCTCCCCCTCTCCTAACCTCCCTCCCTCCCCCTCTCCTAACCTCCCACCCTCCCCCTCTCCTAACCTCCCTCCCTCCCCCTCTCCTAACCTCCCTCCCTCCCTCCCCGTCTCCTAACATCCCTCCCTCCCCTCTCCTAACCTCCCTCCCTCCCCCTCTCCTAACCCCACTCCCTCCCCCTCTCCTAACCCCACTCCCTCCCCCTCTCCTAACATCCCTCCCTCCCCCTCTCCTAACCTCCCTCCCTCCCCCTCTCCTAACCCCACTCCCTCCCCCTCTCCTAACCTCCCTCCCTCCCCCTCTCCTAACCTCCCTCCCTCCCCCTCTCCTAACCTCCCTCCCTCCCCCTCTCCTAACCCCACTCCCTCCCCCTCTCCTAACATCCCTCCCTCCCCCTCTCCTAACCTCCCTCCCTCCCCCTCTCCTAACCCCACTCCCTCCCCCTCTCCTAACCTCCCTCCCTCCCCCTCTCCTAACCTCCCTCCCTCCCCCTCTCCTAACCTCCCTCCCTCCCCCTCTCCTAACCTCCCTCCCTCCCCCTCTCCTAACCTCCCTCCCTCCCCCTCTCCTAACCTCCCTCCCTCCCTCCCCCTCTCCTAACATCCCTCCCTCCCCCTCTCCTAACCTCCCTCCCTCCCCCTCTCCTAACCCCACTCCCTCCCCCTCTCCTAACCTCCCTCCCTCCCCCTCTCCTAACCTCCCTCCCTCCCCCTCTCCTAACCTCCCTCCCTCCCCCTCTCCTAACCCCACTCCCTCCCCCTCTCCTAACCTCCCTCCCTCCCCCTCTCCTAACCTCCCACCCTCTCTCTCACCTCTCTCTCTTTTTCTTTAGTCATTCATTAAATAGAGGTATAATTTATTCCACCTAATTAGTGACTTACCTCATTACCCTAACCACTGCACTCATCTTCCCCCAAATCACAACTATATCTCTCCATCTATCCCTCTAGCCTTCTCTTTTCTCCCATCTCTCTCTCTCTCTCTCTCCCTCCCTCCCTCCCTCCATCTCCAACACTCTCTCATGCAATTCAATTCTAATGGGCTTTATTGGCTTACAGCAATCCATTTCATCACAGCAGCTCAGTTGAATGACATACTGTAAGCAGACCCCCAGGGCTTTGCAGAGACAATCAGTAACATTCTCCTCTGAGCTCCACCAGCAACACCACCACCAACCCACCACAACGCCATCCCACCACACCAGATCCACGCCATCCAATCCCACCACACCACCACCACGCCAACCCATCCCACCACACCACCACCACGCCATCCCACCACATGCACGCGCACACACACACGCACACGCGCACACACACACGCACACACACACACACACACACACACACACTTAAACCTGCTGAATAAAGATTTTCCGGCATTGGGCCTGGCTCGGCAGAGACTCACCAACCTCTCACTCTCTCTCTGCTTTTCAAAGCATCACCCAGCCTCGAAAAGCGAAAAGCTTCTGCAACAAATTGGCCTCCGATTTGTCCTGATTTTTCGCTTCATGGCCACATCAGACACTAGATAACTCTGGTAGCTGGTTGACAGTGTGAGGGGGAGAGGGCTCGTTTTTCAGAACTGTCATAATGAGCTGTTTTAGCTGACTCATCATCGCCATAAAGCCCTGCCCTGTCAGGCGACCCCACCCCAGTTCACCTTGGGATTTCCAGGGGCAAGCGTGGCTAATCCAACTTGGGCAAGCCCCTAACTGAACACTAACCTGGCTTCGACATCTCTCTCCCTGCTTCCTCTGCCCCTCTCTCTGTCCCTCTCTCTGCCCCTCTCTCTGCCCCTCTCTCTGTCCCTCTCTCTGTCCCTCTCTCTGCCCCTCTCTCTGGCCCTCTCTCTGCCCCTCTCTCTGCCCCTCTCTCTGCCCCTCTCTCTGTCCCTCTCTCTGCCCCTCTCTCTGCCCCTCTCTCTGTCCCTCTCTCTGCCCCTCTCTCTGCCCCTCTCTCTGCCCCTCTCTCTGTCCCTCTTGGACTCGACAAGACATGAACCCTCCAGGGAGCTCTGAACTACAGTACACGCAGAAAAGAGGGCAAACTACTGAGAAGGTGAGAAAGCAGAGAGGGGGGGGGAGAACAAAGAGAGGATAAGATATATAGACATTTAGAGAGAAGGAGTATGGGAAAGATATATAGAAGAGAAAAACAGGAGGAAAGAGGGTAGAGAAAGAAAGAACAAATAGGATTGGTTGACAGAGAGAGAGGAAGGGAAACATAAAAACAAGAAGAAGAAAGAACGAAGAGACAGAAAAAGAAGGACCATTCTAGGAGACGGACGATAGAGACCAAGGAAGAAGAACCATTCTAAGAGACAGACGATAGAGACCAAGGAAGAATCATTCTAGGAGACAGACGATAGAGACCAAGGAAGAAGAACCATTCTAGGAGACAGACAATAGAGACCAAGGAAGAAGAACCATTCTAGGAGACAGGCGATAGAGACCAAGGAAGAAGAACCATTCTAGGAGACAGACGATAGAGACCAAGAAAGAAGAACCATTCTAGGAGACAGGCGATAGAGACCAAGGAAGAAGAACCATTCTAAGAGACAGACGATAGAGACCAAGGAAGAATCATTCTAGGAGACAGACGATAGAGACCAAGGAAGAAGAACCATTCTAGGAGACAGACGAGAGAGACCAAGGAAGAAGAACCATTCTAGGAGACAGGCGATAGAGACCAAGGAAGAAGAACCATTCTAGGAGACAGACGATAGAGACCAAGGAAGAAGAACCATTCTAGGAGACAGGCGATAGAGACCAAGGAAGAAGAACCATTCTAGGAGACAGACGATAGAGACCAAGGAAGAATTATTCTAGGAGACAGACAATAGAGACCAAGGAAGAATCATTCTAGGAGACAGACAATAGAGACCAAGGAAGAATCATTCTAGGAGACAGACAATAGAGACCAAGGAAGAATCATTCTAGGAGACAGACAATAGAGACCAAGGAAGAATCATTCTAGGAGACAGACAATAGAGACCAAGGAAGAAGAATCATTCTAGGAGACAGGCGATAGAGACCAAGGAAGAAGAACCATTCTAGGAGACAGGCGATAGAGACCAAGGAAGAAGAACCATTCTAGGAGACAGGCGATAGAGACCAAGGAAGAAGAACCATTCTAAGAGACAGACGATAGAGACCAAGGAAGAATCATTCTAGGAGACAGACGATAGAGACCAAGGAAGAAGAACCATTCTAGGAGACAGACGAGAGAGACCAAGGAAGAAGAACCATTCTAGGAGACAGGCGATAGAGACCAAGGAAGAAGAACCATTCTAGGAGACAGACGATAGAGACCAAGGAAGAAGAACCATTCTAGGAGACAGGCGATAGAGACCAAGGAAGAAGAACCATTCTAGGAGACAGACGATAGAGACCAAGGAAGAATCATTCTAGGAGACAGACATAGAGACCAAGGAAGAATCATTCTAGGAGACAGACAATAGAGACCAAGGAAGAAGAATCATTCTAGAAGACAGACAATAGAGACCAAGGAAGAATCATTCTAGGAGACAGACAATAGAGACCAAGGAAGAATCATTCTAGGAGACAGACAATAGCGACCAAGGAAGAAGAATCATTCTAGAAGACAGGCGATAGAGACCAAGGAAGAAGAACCATTCTAGGAGACAGACGATAGAGACCAAGGAAGAATCATTCTAGGAGACAGACATAGAGACCAAGGAAGAATCATTCTAGGAGACAGACAATAGAGACCAAGGAAGAAGAATCATTCTAGGAGACAGACAATAGAGACCAAGGAAGAATCATTCTAGGAGACAGACAATAGAGACCAAGGAAGAATCATTCTAGGAGACAGACAATAGAGACCAAGGAAGAATCATTCTAGGAGACAGACAATAGCGACCAAGGAAGAAGAATCATTCTAGGAGACAGACAATAGCGACCAAGGAAGAAGAATCATTCTAGGAGACAGGCGATAGAGACCAAGGAAGAAGAACCATTCTAGGAGACAGACAATAGAGACCAAGGAAGAGAAGGGCATTTTCTTGAAGCGTGGACGTACTTCAAAGCCAGGCATGCGTAACTTGTGTTGCACAGTGAGAGAGAGAGTGTGGCTTTAGCTCTGGTGGTGGCTGACGATGGCTGCTCTGGCAAGATGCTCTGGCTCCTCTCTCAACGGAGGATACTTAGAGTGTTGTTTGACGCCTGCCGCTCCTGCCACCTGCTGCCACTGCTCAGGAGATGGTAAGGAGGCAGGGAATTAAGGGAGGAGGGGAAGGGGGGAGTAGGGGGGATGATGAGGGGGCGCAGCCTAAGGCAACCTAAAATGTTACGCAACAACCCCCCTCTTTCTCCTCCTCCTACCCTCTCTCTGATCTTCAGCTGTCAGATGTGAAGGCTGCACTGACAGGAGTAACCACTAGGGGGCCACAGCCATGTGGTACACTGACTATACTGACTACAGATGCTGAGTTAACAACTCAACTCAACCCCTAGCCCGACCCCCTATGCCCCTCGCACATCTGTGAAGCATAAACAACTGATGAAGTGGCTCACGCTTTTGATGTCTACATCTGTGTCTGTGATACGCTTCTGGTGTCTCATTCAAATAGGATTGGACGGTGAATGGATTCGGAGGATACGCCGCAAGGCAGTGGTTGTCATGGCGACGGTGGCTCACCGTACACCAGCAGCGTGTAGTGGTCGGCGGCACGGCCGTAGTTGTTCTGCGCCTGACACAGGTAGGTCCCGTTGTGTGATTGGCTGAGACGGGACACCTGGAGGGTGGGGCCAGAGATCTCCGCCCTCTCAGGTAAGGTGTCATTAATCCTAGTCCACTGGACATCTCTAGGCCTGCAGAGAGAGAGAGGAGGGAGAGAGAGCGAGGGAAAGAAGAGAGTGAAAGAGAGAAAGAAGAGGAAGTGGAAAGAGTAAGTGAAATTAGATAGAGTGGGGGAGAAACAAGGGGAGCAAGAGGGGATAGTGAGAAGAAAGAGAGAAAAGATAATACAGTATAAAAATAAGACAGAGGTGGAGGGAGAGGGAGGTTATGGGAAATAAAAGGTGAGGAGGGAGTGAGAGAGATTTTAAATTAGACCAAGGGAGAGGAAGACAGCATGACAGAAAAGAATTGGGGAGATTTATGGACAGAGAGAGAGAAGGAGAGGAGAGGGAGCAAAGAAAGATGTTGTGTCAGATGGAGAGAGGAAAAGCGGGACATGGGAGGAGAGAGCCAGGGAAGGAGGTAGACAGCGATTTATGGGGGAGAGATGAGAGAGGGAGAGGCAGAGGCAGACAGGAGGATGGAAAGAAAGAGGAGACACAAAAGACAAAAGAAAAGTGAGACAGAAGGCGACTGAGACAAAAGATTATTGGATTACATGAAACAACGAACACACACCACACAATCTCACACAAAGCCCTGTGTGTGTGTGCATCCCCTGTGCTGTGCTGGCTGTCCCTCTCATTCCACCCTGGCAAGATTACAATCCCAGCTCATCTACACCCTAATCCCTCAGGAAGCATCTAATTAAATCCCCCAGCTCATCCACACACACACACACACACGCATGCACATACACACACTTTAATAAACACACCCCTCCAACAAAGACAGGCAGTGTAATGAATTGGTGATGAACGGTTAACAGGAAGTTTGTCCGGGGCCTGAGAGTGATGGGGGTACCGGAGGTGTTAAGGAGAGTGTGGTGAGGTCACTCCAGCGTGAGATGAGGCAGGGGCAGTCCAGTGGATCGATCACCACAGCCACATCTCTCATGTCACTGTCCCCAGCAAGGCTGTTACTGATCCTCACTGGGCCACACATACTGGCTCCTCAGCCTGGCTTTATTGTGGGGCTTTACTATGGCTTACTATGGCTACTCACCACACACACAAACAAACAAACAAGCAAACACACACACAAAAATAATCACACACACAAGCACACACACACACAAACCAGTTTTTATAGAGCTTAATGAAGAGGCTTCAGTTGCCTCAGAAACACACATGCACAACAAACACATCACAGTGTCTAACAAGGGGCTTGTTACAGCCTCCTCAGACACTTTATCCAGAGAATGTCTCAACTCCAAACAGCTGTAGTGTGAGCACAGTATACATACACAGCAAATGCACAAGCCAATCAAACAATCTCATCACACACACACACACACACACACACACACACACACACACACACACACACACACACACACACACACACACACACACACACACACACACACACACACACACACACACACACACACACACACACACACACACACACACACACACACACACTCACAGTGGGTTTCCAGTGATGGAGCAGGTGAGGCTGAGAGAGTCTCCCTCTCGGAGGATGCCAGGGGGAGGGATGATCCTCACTGTGGGGGCAACTGGGGAGAGAGGAGGAAGGAATGGTTACCATGGTAACCAATCAAGAGTGACGGTTGGCGGTTCTGTTATCATAACATCCCTCAGGGTGAAACAGCTGCTGCTTTGTTAATGGCTGCAGTGAACAGACACATCTGAGGAGGTATTCATACGTGTTGCTGTGAAAGCCATGCAGGGCCATTTAAGCAGCAACAGTTTGGCAGCGACACTCATTACGCAGATCTAAAGGGAAGAAAAATGCTGATCAAACTCAGAAATGGTGAGTTGATAAGTAATTTACAACAGAAGGGTTGACCACCCCAGACACCAAACACAAATGAGTCGTGACCATCAGAAATGACGGTGATACAGCTTCAGTGTGCTGCCATGGTAACCCTCGGTGGCTGACCAGTCACTCACAGTGGACGTCGAGGCGGTAGTGGCGGACCCTCTTCTGCCCCCCCAGGGCGGGGTGGGATGCCTCACAGCTGACCGCTGCCCCGTTGTCTTTTCTCTCCACAGGGAGACGGATGGTGTTGGACACACTCACTGTCTTCCCATTTTCCTGCTGGGACACCACACCTAGAGAAGGGAGGGAGGGAGGGAGCACATCAGACAGAGGACGAGGAAAGAAGGAAAAGGCGCTGGTGAAAGAGAGAAGAGAGAAGGGAGAAGGACACATGGAGAGAGTGAGACGGGCATGATTGATGACAAGGAGAAGAGGAGAGAGGGATCTGGACAGGCTCAAACATAAAAGGAAGATAAAGAGAGCGTGAGATGCGATTAAAAATATTTTAAAAGACTCCAAATGAGGCAGCGGAAGGTGAGGAGGAGGAAGAGGAGGGATGGTGGTGGCCAAAACTGAGGTCACGTAATATGAGTCTGTGAAAATATGACAATAACTAACACCATGCTGAGTTTTCAATTATTTCAGCTGAGTGAACTGAAGCAGGCCCAATTGAAGCATGAGATGAGGGCAGGGAGATACTGTCTTAATTACTGAGACATTCTATCCGTCAGGATCTGGAGCCTAACCTTTAATGTCACACTGTATTTGACTCAGGGCAGGGCCCGCTCCACAGCACTACAGAGCAGAACAGAAAACTGGGCTGTCTGCTGTGGGCCCCACGCATCAGCCCACGCCGCTTCCTACGTAACCTTGTCACATCAGGGGACAGACATCTTTGTGAACACGGCATGAAAGGAGGAGACAGAGAGAGAGAGAAGAGGAAGAGGGGGAGGAGAGGAAGACGGGATGAAGAGAAGAAGAGTGAGGGAAAGGACAAAGTGTAAGGGCACAGAGACGTGCTGAGTTAGAGATTAAGATGGAGAGACGGGATGGGAGTGAGAGAGAAAAAAGAGAGAGGTGGAGGGTATAACAGGACAGACAGAGGGTAAACAGCGGGACAGACACACAGACAGAAAGAGATGGACAGAAGGACAGATAACATGGTAAACAGAGTGATCAGAGTGATAGCTGGATGGAAGTCTTATCAGATGGGGAGTAAAGAGGGAGGTAGGTAGAAGGCTGGACAGAAAAGGAGAGAGTATGATGGAGTTTGAGAAAGATAGATGGATAGACTGACACAGGAACAGGCAGGCGGATAGATAGGGAATGCAGGAAGTGAACAGAGAGAGAGAGAGGCAGAGAGAGAGGTATGACTGAACAAAGACAGAGTCAGACAGACAGATACTGATAGATAGAATGACAGAGGGACATAGTGATAGATCTTCAAAGGATGGACAGACCTGGTATCTCCCGGCGGTCCCTGATCCAGCGCAGCGTGGCGGGGGGCTTGCTGCGCGGCGACAGGCAGGTGAGCTCCACCTCGCCCCCCTCCACGGCCTCCTGCTTCACCTCCACCGTGGGGGTGTCGGGAGGGACGGACACGGACAGCGTGGCCACTTGGTGGTGGGTGTCGTCGGTGTAGAGCTGGCAGAAGTAGCCGCCCTCGTCCGACACGCTCACGTTGGTGAGGGTGATGCGCACCAGACGGGGAGTGAAGAGAACCATCTGGAAACGGTCGTCCTTCAACGCTGGGGAGGGAAGGAGGGAGACAGGGAGACAGACAGCATCGGGGCGGGGGGTCAAGACACAATAGGAAAACCACAATTGGAGATAAACACATAAATATATGGAAAGAAAAGCAAGGCCAAAAGAAAAGAGGACCGGGGGAGTAACAAGGAGGAGAGTGAATAGAGGAATTGAAAGGGGGATAGTGAAGGAGGAGAAGAAGAATTAAACATAGTTAATCTAACAATCCACTGTGACCTCCTGACCAAGGCCATAGTATCATAAGAACCACAGAGGCAGTGAGAAGAGAGAGAACCGAGAGAACGGACATAGGATAGCAAAACTGTTTCTTTTGAGGTCAGAGAAAGGGAAACATCTATTGTGAGAAAATCATGATAATAACAAATAATGCTAATAACCGTCAGAGTGTGACAGGGACTCAATGGCCATTGTCTCATAAACTTCCCCAAACCTACTTTGTATCGACTGACTGACTGCACAGCCTCTCTCTTTCCTCTCTACCGCCCGCTCTTCCTCTCTCTCGTTCCTCTCTACCGCCCTCTCTTTCTCCCTCTCTTTCCTCTCTACCGCCCGCTCTTCCTCTCTCTCGTTCCTCTCTACCGCCCTCTCTTTCTCCCTCTCTTTCCTCTCTACCGCCCTCTCTTTCTCCCTCTCTTTCCTCTCTACCGCCCGCTCTTCCTCTCTCTCGTTCCTCTCTACCGCCCGCTCTTCCTCTCTCTCGTTCCTCTCTACCGCCCGCTCTTCCTCTCTCTCGTTCCTCTCTACCGCCCGCTCTTCCTCTCTCTCGTTCCTCTCTACCGCCCGCTCTTCCTCTCTCTCGTTCCTCTCTACCGCCCGCTCTTCCTCTCTCTCTTTCCTCTCTACCTCCCTCTCTTTCTCCCTCTCTTTCCTCTCTACCGCCCGCTCTTCCTCTCTCTCGTTCCTCTCTACCGCCCTCTCTTTCCTCTCTACCTCCCTCTCTACCGCCCTCTATCTCCCTCTCTTTCCTTTCTACCGTCCTCTCTTTCTCCCTCTCTTTCCTCTCTACCTCCCTCTCTACTGCCCTCTCTTTCCTCTCTACCGCCCTCTCTTCCTCTCTACCGCCCGCTCTTCGTCTCTCTCGTTCCTCTCTACCGCCCGCTCTTCCTCTCTCTCGTTCCTCTCTACCGCCCTCTCTTTCCTCTCTACCGCCCGCTCTTCCTCTCTCTCGTTCCTCTCTACCGCCCGCTCTTCCTCTCTCTCTTCCTCTCTACCGCCCTCTCTTTCTCCCTCTCTTTCCTCTCTACCTCCCTCTCTACCGCCCTCTATCTCCCTCTCTTTCCTCTCTACCGCCCTCTCTTTCTCCCTCTCTTTCCTCTCTACCACCCTCTATCTCCCTCTCTTTCCTCACTACCTCCCTTTATCTCCCTCTCTATCTCCCTCTCTTTCCTCACTCCCTCCCTCTATCTCCCTCTCTTTCCTCTCTACCTCCTTCTATCTCCCTCTTTTTCCTCTCTACCACCCTCTTTCTCCCTTTCTTTCCTCTCTACACCCCTCTATCTCCCTCTCTTTCCTCTCTACCACCCTCTATCTCCCTCTCTTTCCTCTCTATCTCCCTCTATCTCCCTCTCTTTCCTCTCTACCTCCCTCTATCTCCCTCTCTGTCCTCTCTACCTCCCTCTATCTCCCTCTCTGTCCTCTCTACCTCCCTCTATCTCCCTCTCTTTCCTCTCTACCTCCCTCTACCTCCCTCTCCTCCCTCTCTTTCCTCTCTATCTCCCTCTATCTCCCTCTCTGTCCTCTCTACCTCCCTCTATCTCCCTCTCTGTCCTCTCTACCTCCCTCTATCTCCCTCTCTTTCCTCTCTACCTCCCTCTATCTCCCTCTCTTTCCTCTCTACCTCCCTCTACCTCCCTCTCTTTCCTCTCTACCTCCCTCTCTTTCCTCTCTACCTCCCTCTACCTCCCTCTCTTTCCTCTCTACCTCCATCTATCTCCCTCTCTTTCCTCTATCTCCCTCTCTTCTTATTAGTCCCTTTCTCCCTTCTCTTTTGTGTTTGCTTCTGCAGAGGGAGAATTCCTTCTCTCTTCCCTGGTGTAATAGTCTACCATTTCACAGCATCATTCATTATATCAGAGGTTTAGTGTGTGCGTGTGTGTTGTGTGTCTGTGTGAAACACAGAGGAATATATTGTAGACAGAGAGAAAAATAGTCTACATTTGCCTTAGAATACTATTTCACAAAGCTCCCTGAATGTGAGAGTGATTCCCGACAGAAAAACACTAAATGGCAACTAAATGTCACAGCTTTGTTCAAGTCCTATTTCACCTTTTGTCCTAGTTCATTTGCATGCCAGGCAGTCAGAGCTAGAGGAGATAGATGGGATCCACAGGCAGTCAGAGCTAGAGGAGATAGATGGGAGTCCTCCACAGAGTCCTCTTGAACAGGTCTATTACTGTTCCTATAGTCTGTTTCTATGCTGGACAGCCTAATAAAAGACCTTGTGTGTGTCCATAACGGCACCCGATTCCCTATATAGTTCACTACTATTGACCAGATCTCTATGGGGACCGGATCCCCTGGTTTAAAGTAGTGCACTATAAAGGGAATAGTGTGCCATCTGAGACACAAGCTTCATCAGAGCCCATTGGTTTAGTGCTGTAGCTGGACAGCTCATTGCCTCATTCCCTTTACCTAACAGTGCAGGACCTTTCTACAGTTATAGAGGGGAATGGTTTAGCACGGAGGGCTCCCAGAAACACCATGGGTTACCCTGCTCCCTGCACTAATGGTAATGGGTTGGAATCGCCCTGCAGTGTGTGTGTGTGTGTGTGTGTGTGTATGTGCATCTGTGTGTGTGTGAGAGAGAGTAGAGTGTGAGAGAGAGGTAAACTCATACCCTACAATACCTAACCTCTCTCTCCCCCCTTCTCTCTCTCCCCCCTTCTCTCTCTGACTCTGTCTTGTTAAGGTCCATTATGCTTTCAGATGGAAAAAGGGTTCTCCTCCCCAGGGAGCAAGCGGCACTAAATACTTAATAGTGTGAACCGGTAGTCCTGATCTGACAGGGAGGGCTAGTTGGACGGAAGGCTTCAATATACTGCTTTCATCTGGCAGAAGAGGTCTGATCCATGTTGTTATTGCGTAATGAGGTAGGGAGGGGAGTATGAATGAAGTCCTAGAATGTACTCCTCCATAATGAAATGAGACCTTGTTAAAACTAAAGAGGCCAGAAAATGGGTTCAATAGGTTGACTTAAAGAGGCCAGCTAATGGGTTCAATAGGTTGACTTCCCTCATAACCACATTGATCTGGTGGCTTCTTGGGGCTGACTGGTTTTTCAAACCCTGACCACAGAGATGAATGTTGAAACCTCACTGTCTCTCTCTCTCACAGACATACATGAACACACAAACACATAAACATACACACACTAAATACACACACATATACATGCAAAACACACACAAACACACACCTCGTGTGCCGTTGAAGAAGAGGGTCTGTCTGCGAGGGTTCTGGATGACCACGATGGAGCCATCATAATTCTGCAGACGACAGGAGATCTGGGCCGTGCCTCCCTCCAACACTGTCACATTCTCAGCCTGCACCGCTTGGCAACGCGCTAGAGAGAGAGAGAAAGAGAGACAGAGACAGAGAGAGAGAGAGAGAGACAGAGAGAGAGAGAGAGAGAGAGAGAGAGAGAGAGAGAGAGAGAGAGAGAGAGAGAGAGAGAGAGAGAGAGAGACAGAGAGAGAGAGAGAGAGAGAGAGAGAGAGAGAGAGAAAGAGAGAGAGAGAGAGACAGAGAGAGAGAGAGAGAGAGAGAGAGAGAGAGAGAGAGACAGAGAGAGAGAGACAGAGACAGACAGAGAGAGAGAGAGAGAGAGACAGACAGAGAGAGAGACAGAGAGAGAGAGAGAGAGAGACAGAGAGAGAGAGATAAAGAGAGAGAGAGAGAGACAGAGAGAGAGAGAGACAGAGAGAGACAGAGACAGACAGAGAGAGAGAGAGAGAGAGACAGAGAGAGAGAGAGAGAGAGACAGAGAGACATTTAGTTTCAACCTCACTTCAATACAAACCACAACATTCACAGAAAAGCAAGTAAACAACTATTGATTCTGCTCCATTGACAGTCAGTATACATAGAAGTGAGATACATTAATTATATTGTGGTGTAGTCATGACTCATGAATACTAGTGTGCTTTTTGAAGGATAGTAGTGGCAGAGTCATATAACATGGCTCTGAGGAGCATTAGGAGTGGGAGAGATGTAGAGAAACAGATAGAAACAGAGATAGAGAGAGATGGTGACGAAGAGAGAGAGAGAAACAAATGCTGTTATTAATTGACATGGACACAGGCAGGGAGAGCGGTAAATGAGCTTGGTGGTTGGACTGTTCTCATGATTATCATTAGCAGCCATTAGCCTAACACAGTCCTAATAGCGAGAGACTGACATACTGTAGCAACACAACCCACACACTGGACTGTGGGTTCCTCTACGAGGCAGATGGAAACCATACAAGCTAAGTGGCCAACAGCAGTACTACACACACAGAGATCTCTTTCTCCTACATACATTCTACCCTTCTCTCTCGGCTCACACACGTATGCACCCCTTCACACCTGTTGAACACACACACACACACACACACACACACACACACACACACACACACACACACACACACACACACACACACACACACACACACACACACACACACACACGCACACACGCACACACACACACACAGTTTGTAGTTCAGCCTCCTTGCCACCTGTCTGTATAGTTAGTATATTGCAGTTTGAACTGACATTATGGTAATGTCATGGTGGCTTGTGTCTGGTTGTGTGTGTGGTTGTGTTTATGTTTGTGTTTGTGGTCATCTGTGGTTGTGGTTGTGTGTGGTTGCGTGTGTGATTGTATGTGTGGTTGTGGTTGTGTGTGTGGATGTGGTTGTCTGTGTGGTTGTATTTGTGGTTGTGTGTGAGTGTAGTTGTGTGTGTGTATGGTTGTGGTTTGTGTGTGTGGTTGTCTATTTGGTTGTGTTTGTGGTTGTGGTCGAGTGTGTGTGTGGTTGTGGTTGTGTGTGGTTGTGTGTGTGGTTGTGTTTGTGTTTCTGGTTGTGTTTGGTTGTGTTTGTGGTTGTGTGTGTAGCTGTGTTTGTGGTCATGTGTGGTTGTGTTTGTGGTTGTGTGTGTGGTTGTGTGTGTGGTAGTTGTGTGTGTGGTTGTGGTCGTGTTTGTGCATTGTTGTGGTTGTGGTTGTGTCTGTGGTTGTGGTCGTGTGTGGTTGTGTTTGTGGTTGTGTTTGTGGTTGGTTGTGGTTGTGGTTGTGTGTGGTTGTGGTTGTGTGTGGTTGTGTTTGTGGTTGTGGTTGTGTGTGGTTGTGTTTGGTTGTGTGTGGTTGTGTTTGCGGTTGTGGGTGGTTGTGTTTGGTTGTGTGTAGTTGTGTGTGGTTGTGTTTGTGGTTGTGTGTGGTTGTGTGTGGTTGTAGTTGTGGTTGTGTGTGTGGCTGTCTATTTGGTTGTGTTTGTGGTTGTGGTCGAGTGTGTGTGTGGTTGTGGTTGTGTGTGGTTGTGTGTGTGGTTGTGTTTGTGTTTCTGGTTGTGTTTGGTTGTGTTTGTGCTTGTGTGTGTGGTTGTGTGTGTGGTAGTTGTGTGTGTGGTTGTGGTCGTGTTTGTGCATTGTTGTGGTTGTGGTTGTGTCTGTGGTTGTGGTCGTGTGTGGTTGTGTTTGTGGTTGTGTTTGTGGTTGGTTGTGGTTGTGGTTGTGTGTGGTTGTGGTTGTGTGTGGTTGTGTTTGTGGTTGTGGTTGTGTTTGTGGTTGTGTGTGGTTGTGTTTGGTTGTGTGTGGTTGTGTTTGCGGTTGTGGGTGGTTGTGTTTGGTTGTGTGTGGTTGTGTTTGTGGTTGTGTGTGGTTGTGGTTGTGTTTGCGGTTGTGGGTGGTTGTGTGTGGTTGTGGTTGTGTTTGCGGTTGTGGTTGTGGCGGTTGTGGGTGGTTGTGTTTGGTTGTGTGTGGTTGTGTGTGGTTGTGTTTGTGTGTGTCACGCTCGTCGTCAGAAGGAGTCGACCAAAGCGCAGCGTGGTAAGTGTTCATGACTTTATTTCATATCAAAAACACTCAAACAAAGTAACAAACCGAAAAAGCGAACAGTTCTGTCAGGTGCAGACACTAAACAGAAAATAACTACCCACAAATGAAAGAGGGAAAAAGGACTGCCTAAGTATGATTCCCAATCAGAGACAACGATAGACAGCTGCCTCTGATTAGGAACCACACTCGGCCAAAAACAAAGAAATAGAAAACATAGGAATAAAGAAACTAGAATGCCCACCCTAGTCACACTCTGGCCTAACCAAAATAGTGTTTTGTGTGGTTGTGTTTGTGGTCGTGTGTGGTTGTGTTTGGTTGTGGTTGTGTTTGTGGTTGTGTGTGTGGTTGTGTTTGTGGTCGTGTGTGGTTGTGGTCGTGGGTGGTTGTGTTTGTGGTTGTTTGTGGTTGTGTTTGTGGTTGTGTTTGTGGTTGTGTATGTAGCTGTGTGTGTGGTTGTGTTTGTGGTCGTGTGTGGTTGTGTTTGTGTGGTTGTGTTTGTGGTCGTGTGTGGTTGTGTTTGTGTGGTTGTGTTTGTGGTCGTGTGTAGTTGTGTGTGGTTGTGTTTGTGGTTGTGTGTGGTTGTGTTTGTGGTTGTGTGTGTGGTTGTGTGTGCTTGTGTGTCAGTTTGTGGTTGTGTTTGTGGTCGTGTGTGGTTGTGTTTGTGGGTTGTGTTTGTGTTGTGGTTGTGTGTGGTTGTGTTTGTGGTTGTGTGTTTGGTTGTGTGTGTGGTTGTGTTTGTGGTCGTGTGTGGTTGTGTTTGTGGTCGTGTGTGGTTGTGTTTGGTTGTGATTTTGTTTGTGGTTGTGTGTGTGGTTGTGTTTGTGGTTGTGTGTGTGGTTGTTGTTGTGTGTGTGGTTGTGTGTGTGGTCATGTGTGGTTGTGTTTCTGGTTGTGTTTGGTTGGGTGTGTGGTTGTGTGTAGTTGTGGTTGTGGTCATGTGCGGTTGTGTTTGGTTGTGTTTGTGGTTGTGTGTGTGGTTGTTGTTGTGTGTGTGTCTGTGCTTGTGTGTCATTGTGGTTGTGTTTGTGGTCGTGTGTGGTTGTGTTTGTGTGTTTGTGTTTGTGGTCGTGTGTGGTTGTGTTTGTGTGGTTGTGTTTGTGGTTGTGTGTGGTTGTGTTTGTGGTTGTGTTTGTGGTTGTGTGTGGTTGTGTTTGTGGTGTGTGGTGTGGTTGTGTCGTTGTGGTTGTGTTTGCGGTTGTGGGTGGTTGTGTTTGGTTGTGGTTCTGTGTGGTTGTGTTGTGTCGTGTGTGGTTGTGTTGTGGTTGTGTGTTTGGTTGTGTTTGTGGTTGTGTGTGTGGTTGTTGTTGTGTGTGTGGTTGTGTGTGTGGTCATGTGTGGTTGTGTTTGTGGTTGTGTTTGTGGGTGTGTGGTTCTGTGTGGTTGTGTTTGTGGTCATGTGTGGTTGTGTTGTGGTTGTGTTTGTGATTGTGTGTGGTTGAGTTGTTGTTGTGTTGTGTCTGTGCTTGTGTGTCATTGTGGTTGTGTTTGTGGTCGTGTGTGTTTGTGTGTGTGGTTGTGTTTGTGGTCGTGTGTGGTTGTGTTTGTGTGGTTGTGTTTGTGGTTGTGTGTGGTTGTGTTTGGTTGTGATTTTGTTTGTGGTTGTGTGTGTGGTTGTGTTTGTGGTCGTGTGTGGTTGTGGTTGTGGTCGTGTGTGGTTGTGTTTGTGGTTGTGTGTGGTTGTGTTTGTGGTTGTTTGTGGTTCTGTGTGGTTGTGTTTGTGGTCGTGTGTGGTTGTGTTTGTGGTTGTGTTTGTGGTTGTGTTTGTGGTTGTGGTTGTGGTTGTTGCTGTGTTTGGTTGTGTGTGGTTGTGTGTGTGGTTGTGTGTGGTTCTGTGTGGTTGTGTTTGTGGTCGTGTGTGGTTATGTTTGTGGTTGTGTTTGTGATTGTGTGTGGTTGAGTGTTTGGTTGTGTTTGTGGTTGTGTGTTTGGTTGTGTTTGTGGTTGTGTGTGTGGTTGTTGTTGTGTGTGTGGTTGTGTGTGTGGTCATGTGTGGTTGTGTTTCTGGTTGTGTTTGGTTGGGTGTGTGGTTGTGTGTAGTTGTGGTTGTGGTCATGTGTGGTCATGTGTGGTTGTGTTTGGTTGTGTTTGTGGTTTTGTGTGTGGTTGTTGTTGTGTGTGTGTCTGTGCTTGTGTGTCATTGTGGTTGTGTTTGTGGTCGTGTGTGGTTGTGTGTGTGGTTGTGTTTGTGGTTGTGTTTGTGGTTGTGTTTGTGGTTGTCTTTGTGGTTGTGGTCAAGTGTGGTTGTGGTGAAGTGTGGCTGTGTTTGTGGTTGTGTTTGTGGTTGTCT
>NW_027258501.1:30000-70828 GCF_045791955.1 Oncorhynchus clarkii lewisi
GTTCATCCTTCTCATCCTTCTCACTGCTTCTCTCTTCTCTACCTCATCTCACATCCCTGTTCATCCTTCCCATCCTTCTCACTGCTCCTCTCTTCTCTACCTCATCTCACATCCCTGTTCATCCTTCCCATCCTTCTCACTGCTCCTCTCTTCTCTACCTCATCTCACATCCCTGTTCATCCTTCCCATCCTTCTCACTGCTCCTCTCTTCTCTACCTCATCTCACATCCCTGTTCATCCTTCCCATCCTTCTCACAGCTCCTCTCTTCTCTACCTCATCTCACATCCCTGTTCATCCTCCCCATCCTTCTCACAGCTATGTTTTGACCTTCATGTTCTTTATGACCTTCAACATATTTCCATGACCCCATTCCCTCTCTCTCTACCACTCTGCTCATCTCATCTCTCTCTCTACCACTCCGCTCATCTCATCGCTCTCTCTACCACTCCCCTAATCTCATCTCTCTCTACCACTCTGCTCATCTCATCTCTCTCTCTACCACTCCCCCTCATCTCATCTCTCTCTCTACCACTCCCCTCATCTCATCTCTCTCTCTACCACTCCCCCTCATCTCATCTCTCTCTCTACCACTCCGCTCATCTCATCTCTCTCTCTACCCCTCCCCTCATCTCATCTCTCTCTCTACCACTCCCCTCATCTCATCTCTCTCTCAACCACTCCCCTCATCTCATCTCTCTCTCTACCACTCCCCTCATCTCATCTCTCTCTCTACCACTCCCCTCATCTCATCTCTTTCTACCACTCCGCTCATCTCTCTCTCTACCACTCCCCTCATCTCATATCTCTCTCTACCACTCCCCTCATCTCATCTCTCTCTCTACCACTACCCACATCTCATCTCTCTCTCTACCACTCCCCTCATCTCATCTCTCTCTCTACCACTCCCCTCATCTCATCTCTCTCTACCACTCCCCTCATCTCATCTCTCTCTCTACCACTCTCCTCATCTCATCTCTCTCTCTACCACTCCCCTCATCTCATCTCTCTCTCTACCACTCCCCTCATCTCATCTCTCTCTTTACCACTCCGCTCATCTCATCTCTCTCTACCACTCCGCTCATCTCTCTCTACCACTCCGCTCATCTCATTTCCCTCTACCGCTCATCTCATCTCTCTCTACCACTCCGCTCATCTCATCTCCCTCTCTTCCAATCCCTTCTCTCTTTACCTCTCTCTGTTTTCCACCAGTGTGTATGCAGTCCCTTTAAACAGCTAAAGCTGGTTAGCCATGGTGTTTATGACGAGCCGTCACAGCCCAACAGTGCTCTGGTGACGACTGCCACACAAAACAAGGGCAGCTTAAGGAAAATGTACACGTTACACGTTGATACCACGCTGGAGATTCACAGCGGCCAAGAGGAGAGAGTCCCCCCCCCCCCCGCATCAATCCCTCTACCTGGCCAGTCTCCCTCCTCCTGCTCACTGCTCACCCAAAACTGCTTCATTGGCAGGAATTATATAAGCCAGCCTCCTTGCCAAGGCTAAAAACTAATTCTCTCTTTCCATCCCTCTTCCTCATTCTCTCACTCTTCTACTGTCATCTATTCCCTCCCTCCCGCCATCCCATGCCACAAAATGTCCCTGTGTAGATCCAATATGCAAATTCGGCAATCCAGATTTTGATTGGCTTGGAGGAAGTGGACGCGTTGCAGCCATGGTTATTTACAGAACATCTCTGCATATTAATACGCTGCTTGAGCCCAAATAGAATGATGACAGGATGTATTCATGGTATCAGTGGTGCTGCCAGTGATCCTAATCATAGATCAAAGACAGGGGAAACACTGGCTCTCCTGCCCACAGTGATCCTAATCATAGATCAAAGAGGGGAAACACTGGCTCTCCTGCCCACAGTGATCCTAATCATAGATCAAAGACAGGGGAAACACTGGCTCTCCTGCCCACAGTGATCCTAATCATAGATCAAAGACAGGGGAAACACTGGCTCTCCTGCCCACAGTGATCCTAATCATAGATCAAAGACCAGGAAAACACTGGCTCTCCTGCCCACAGTGATCCTAATCATAGATCAAAGACAGGGGAAACACTGGCTCTCCAGCCCACAGTGATCCTAATCATAGATCAAAGACAGGGGAAACACTGCCTCTCCTGCCCACAGTGATCCTAATCATAGATCAAAGACAGGGGAAACACTGGCTCTCCAGCCCACAGTGATCCTAATCATAGATCAAAGACAGGGGAAACACTGCCTCTCCTGCCCACAGTGATCCTAATCATAGATCAAAGACAGGGGAAACACTGGCTCTCCTGCCCACAGTGATCCTAATCATAGATCAAAGCCAGGGGAAACACTGGCTCTCCTGCCCACAGTGATCCTAATCATAGATCAAAGACAGGGGAAACACTGGCTCTCCTGCCCACAGTGATCCTAATCATAGATCAAAGACAGGGGAAACACTGGCTCTCCAGCCCACAGTGATCCTAATCATAGATCAAAGACAGGGGAAACACTGGCTCTCCAGCCCACAGTGATCCTAATCATAGATAAAAGACAGGGGAAACACTGGCTCTCCTGCCCACAGTGATCCTAATCGTAGATCAAAGACAGGGGAAACACTGGCTCTCCAGCCCACAGTGATCCTAATCATAGATCAAAGACAGGGGAAACACTGGCTCTCCTGCCCACAGTGATCCTAATCATAGATCAAAGCCAGGGGAAACACTGGCTCTCCTGCCCACAGTGATCCTAATCATAGATCAAAGACAGGGGAAACACTGGCTCTCCTGCCCACAGTGATCCTAATCATAGATCAAAGACAGGGGAAACACTGGCTCTCCAGCCCACAGTGATCCTAATCATAGATCAAAGACAGGGGAAACACTGGCTCTCCAGCCCACAGTGATCCTAATCATAGATAAAAGACAGGGGAAACACTGGCTCTCCTGCCCACAGTGATCCTAATCGTAGATCAAAGACAGGGGAAACACTGGCTCTCCAGCCCACAGTGATCCTAATCATAGATCAAAGACAGGGGAAACACTGGCTCTCCTGCCCACAGTGATCCAGAAAGACAGTGAGCCCAGGAAACACTGGCTCTCCTGCTCTCCTGATTCCTGGGCTCACTATCTTTCTGTCCCTCCCTCTTGCTTATCTTCTTTTTTCTCACTCTCTCCATCCCTCTACCAGTTTGTCTCTCTATCTCCTCTGGTCAAAGTTTATTTTGTGGTGTACTTCAGAAGGCTCTCAGAGGCTGTGATCTCTCTCTCTCTCTGGGATAATTGTGGCCAACACGTGATAATGGGAAGATCGGGAGACTTATCTCTCTCTCTCGCCTCTTTTAGCTGTACTCCTCCATCCTGGTTTGTATTTCCACATTTCCCCAGTCCTACAGTCCCACGGGTGTAACCCTCCTCTCTATAGCACTCTGCTCATACATAATGCTCATTGGAAATTCACACCTAAATCAGAGATTTGAGAGTTCATTCACACTCTGCTTTTCTCTCAGTCCACTCTATCTTTCGATCCCTACGTGAATTGTCTTCAATTTCCCTCACTCTATAGCTTTTCCCCATTTTACATGACATTTATTAAGTCTCCCGATCTTCCCATTTTCACATGTTGGCAACAATTTTCCCACTGAGAGGTGAAAGATGGAGAAAGATAATCTAGCTTGATGTAGTGAGGTGAGTCAGTGTTTGTACAGATGTAGGGTCTTACACGTGAGCCAGTTTGCTACAGCAGGGAAATCCTACAGCAACAGGAAATGTGAATTATTATGTGGATTGTAAATGAAGGGATATTTTTGTAGGGGGTGATACATTTTTTTGTGAGGGAAAATCAAGCCTGAAATTTCAAAGTAGAAATGACAAACTTCAGAAGCCTTTCCAAAGCTCAAATACAACCACTATCCATTTAAAATGTCCTGCATTGCAGGAAAGTTCTGCAACAGCGTGATGAAATGAAGATCCTCCATCTGTATGCAAGTTAGTGTGTGTCATCATGTGCATGTGTGAATGTACAGTACGTAGATTGTCAGTGAATGCACATTGAACGTCTATTACGCAAGTGTGTGGTGTGCACGTGCATGTGTGTGGGACTTACACGCAAGGCAGAGCAGGAGCAGGGCACGCAGGGAGAGGGAGAGGGGGGTTGGGAGAAGGAGAGATCTCGGGCCAGGCCTCATTGTGTATTGAGCCTCAGTAGCTGTCTGATCAATGCTTCCTCTGTGACACAGGACACAGGCGCCGAACAACAGAGCAGAGCACAGCAGAGCACAGCAGAGCACAGCTAGGGCTGCAGTGACACACAACAAAGCTGGGGTTTTACCAGTACACAACACGAAAGTTTCTTCAGAGCTGCAGTCTTTTGATAAAACACCACCGATCTAACATCACCACAGCGTCGATCTAGAATGTCTTACAACGTTGCTACGAACTATCAGCACACAACTAGCCAAATGACTGTCTGCCAACAGAGCTGCTCTGCTGTGTAGGACTACATAACTAAACATCAAATCAATGGAGCAAAGGAATGATACAAACCACTCAAATGGCAAACCACAGACCAGAATCCCAACACTAAACAAACCAATATCTTTACTCTACATCAGCCAGACAGACACATCGGAGTAAACCATCTGAAACAAGTCATTATACTGTTTCTGTACCCATATCTCTCAACCCGGGGCTCAATCCCCACACATGATACTTTTCACAACACAAACACGTCATCAGCTAAATTGTCTCCCACGGTTCACTATCACACATCACCGTCTCCAACTGTGATGGTAACTGCTTTACAAATGACTACAGTCTCCCTGTGTGATATAAACACCCTACAGGATCACACGTATAGCATTACTCTATAGGCTACATCTCTCTCTCTCTCTATTCGTCCCACTGTAGAGATGTAACGTGTATGTTTATACAGGATCACAATGTCTCTCTCTGCTGCACACGGCTGCTTCCAGTCACTATGTTCAGTCCCTGTGTTGAGTCTCGTGTTCACTGCCCGCTCCGTCAGTGAGCTCAGTTCAGCTGCTGCGGTCCGTGTGGAGTTGGTTGTTGGTTCTGATTGGCGGCTCCTAATGCAGCAGCGACGAGGGCCCGGCCCGGAGAGCGTATAACTTACTGAGGGTGACCGGACTGCAGCACACACCTCGCTGAACACTGTCTGATTGAGCAGAACAGCGGTGTCATCCCCAGACTGCTACAAAGTCCTCTGCCTTCTGTCTGCAATTAGCCAGTCAATGCTACCACTACCGCACCGTGGGCCCTGGCACTGTCAATGGCACTGAAGTAGCATGGAACCTCAAAGTCCCTAACAGCAACCACACCAGAACCTGACACCAAGGAAATTGCTCTGTGCTCTCTGTCGTTGTAGCTCGGAAAGGATATTGTCCCTCTGATCCAAACAAAGTAGATTCCGTGTTTTCTCTTCTCGTCTCATCCCCCTCTCTCGTTGTGGTTGTTTTGTTATCTTGTCGTCCCCTCTCTCTCTCTATCCTCAGTCAGGTCAATATAGTGGGACAGGGCTTTAGTTTCAGGTTGTTTCCTCTTCCTCCTCCTCTTCCCCTCTGTCATTCAGTATATGTTCAGTATATGTTCAGTATATGTCCAGTATATGTTCAGTATATCCTAGAGTAGTGTCAGCTGTCTATCTGTCCGTCTGTGTCTGGTTTATATAACCCCTGCTCTCCTCCCACAGCCTGCCTGCTTCCACTCTCTATCAGTGTGTGTAAGTGTGTGTGTGTTAGTCCGCGGATGCATATTTAGCATTTTAGTTATTTTGTGAAGGTTTGGGTGTGGATGCGACAATGACTGTCTTTCAGGTCAGCGAACAGTGGCTGTGTCTGTAACCGCCCAGCAGTCCATTCAGACAGGGTATATAGCTGGGTCTGTTAAGGATGTTTAGTGGCAAGGCCTTCTTCCCCTACAATCCCTCAGTTGAAACCAAGAGACAGAGAGGAAGAGAGACAAGAGAGACAGAGAGGAAGAGAGACAAACAGAGAACTCATAGATGTCCTCTTTGTCCAATGACCTGTTTTATAGCTGTTGTATTAAGACAGTCCATAATGTCTACATGTGTGTGTGTCTGCATGCGTGTTCTCAGAACAGTGTGTGTGTGTCTGTATGCGTGTTCTCAGAACAGTGTGTATGCGTGTTCTCAGAACAGTGTGTGTGTGTCTGTATGCGTGTTCTCAGAACAGTGTGTGTGTGTGTCTGTATGCGTGTTCTCAGAACAGTGTGTGTGTCTGTATGCGTGTTCTCAGAACAGTGTGTGTGTCTGTATGCGTGTTCTCAGAACAGTGTGTGTGTCTGTATGCGTGTTCTCAGAACAGTGTGTGTGTGTGTGTCTGCATGCGTGTTCTCAGAACAGTATGTGTGTCTGTATGCGTGTTCTCAGAACAGTGTGTGTGTGTGTCTGTATGCGTGTTCTCAGAACAGTGTATATGTGTGTGTGTCTGTATGCATGTTCTCAGAACAGTGTGTGTGTGTGTATGCGTGTTCTCAGAACAGTGTGTGTGTATGTGTGTGCTCAGAACAGTGTGTCTGTATGCGTGTTCTCAGAACAGTGTGTGTGTCTGTATGCGTGTTCTCAGAACAGTGTGTGTGTCTGTATGCGTGTTCTCAGAACAGTGTGTGTGTCTGTATGCGTGTTCTCAGAACAGTGTGTGTGTCTGTATGCATGTTCTCAGAACAGTGTGTCTGTATGCGTGTTCTCAGAACAGTGTGTGTGTCTGTATGCGTGTTCTCAGAACAGTGTGTGTGTATGCATGTTCTCAGAACAGTGTGTGTGTATGCATGTTCTCAGAACAGTGTGTCTGTATGCGTGTTCTCAGAACAGTGTCTGTGTCTGTATGCATGTTCTCAGAACAGTGTGTCTGTATGCATGTTCTCAGAACAGTGTGTCTGTATGCATGTTCTCAGAACAGTGTGTGTGTCTGTATGCGTGTTCTTAGAACAGTGTGTGTGTCTGTATGCATGTGCTCAGAACAGTGTGTCTGTATGCGTGTTCTCAGAACAGTGTGTGCGTCTGTATGCATGTTCTCAGAACAGTGTGTCTGTATGTGTGTTATTAGAACAGTGTGTGTGTGTGTGTCTGTATGTGTGTTATTAGAACAGTGTGTGTGTCTGTATGCGTGTTCTCAGAACAGTGTGTGTGTCTGTATGCGTGTTCTCAGAACAGTGTGTGTGTCTGTATGCATGTGCTTAGAACAGTGTGTCTGTATGCATGTGCTCAGAACAGTGTGTCTGTATGCATGTTCTCAGAACAGTGTGTGTGTCTGTATGCATGTGCTCAGAACAGTGTGTCTGTATGCATGTTCTCAGAACAGTGTGTGTGTCTGTATGCGTGTTCTCAGAACAGTGTGTGTGTCTGTATGCGTGTTCTCAGAACAGTGTGTCTGTATGCATGTGCTCAGAACAGTGTGTCTGTATGCATGTTCTCAGAACAGTGTGTGTGTCTGTATGCGTGTTCTCAGAACAGTGTGTCTGTATGCGTGTTCTCAAAACAGTGTGTCTGTATGCGTGTTCTCAGAACAGTGTGTGTGTATGTGTGTGCTCAGAACAGTGTGTCTGTATGCATGTTCTCAGAACAGTGTGTGTGTCTGTATGCGTGTTATTAGAACAGTGTGTGTGTGTCTGTATGTGTGTTATTAGAACAGTGTGTGTGTGTCTGTATGTGTGTTATTAGAACAGTGTGTGTGTGTCTGTATGCATGTTCTCAGAACAGTGTGTGTGTCTGTATGCGTGTTCTCAGAACAGTGTGTGTGTCTGTATGCATGTGCTCAGAACAGTGTGTCTGTATGCATGTGCTCAGAACAGTGTGTCTGTATGCATGTTCTCAGAATAGTGTGTGTGTCTGTATGCATGTGCTCAGAACAGTGTGTCTGTATGCATGTTCTCAGAACAGTGTGTGTGTCTGTATGCGTGTTCTCAGAACAGTGTGTGTGTCTGTATGCGTGTTCTCAGAACAGTGTGTCTGTATGCATGTGCTCAGAACAGTGTGTCTGTATGCATGTTCTCAGAACAGTGTGTGTGTCTGTATGCGTGGTCTCAGAACAGTGTGTCTGTATGCGTGTTCTCAGAACAGTGTGTCTGTATGCGTGTTCTCAGAACAGTGTGTGTGTATGTGTGTGCTCAGAACAGTGTGTCTGTATGCATGTTCTCAGAACAGTGTGTGTGTCTGTATGCGTGTTATTAGAACAGTGTGTGTGTGTCTGTATGTGTGTTATTAGAACAGTGTGTGTGTGTCTGTATGTGTGTTATTAGAACAGTGTGTGTGTGTCTGTATGCATGTTCTCAGAACAGTGTGTGTGTCTGTATGCGTGTTATTAGAACAGTGTGTGTGTGTCTGTATGTGTGTTATTAGAACAGTGTGTGTGTGTCTGTATGTGTGTTATTAGAACAGTGTGTGTGTGTCTGTATGCGTGTTATTAGAACAGTGTGTGTGTCTGTATGCATGTTATTAGAACAGTGTGTGTGTCTGTATGTGTGTTATTAGAACAGTGTGTGTGTGTCTGTATGCGTGTTATTAGAACAGTGTGTGTGTCTGTATGCGTGTTATTAGAACAGTGTGTGTGTGTGTGTGTTATTAGAACAGTGTGTGTGTCTGTATGCGTGTTATTAGAACAGTGTGTGTGTGTGTGTGTTATTAGAACAGTGTGTGTGTCTGTATGTGTGTTATTAGAACAGTGTGTGTGTGTCTGTACTGTATGTGTGTTATTAGAACAGTGTGTCTGTATGTGTGTTATTAGAACAGTGTGTGTGTGTGTCTGTATGCGTGTTATTAGAACAGTGTGTGTGTGTCTGTATGTGTGTTATTAGAACAGTGTGTGTGTCTGTATGTGTGTTATTAGAACAGTGTGTGTGTCTGTATGTGTGTTATTAGAACAGTGTGTGTGTGTCTGTATGTGTGTTATTAGAACAGTGTGTGTGTGTCTGTATGTGTGTTATTAGAACAGTGTGTCTGTATGTGTGTTATTAGAACAGTGTGTGTGTGTCTGTATGTGTGTTATTAGAACAGTGTGTGTGTGTCTGTATGCGTGTTATTAGAACAGTGTGTGTGTCTGTATGTGTGTTATTAGAACAGTGTGTGTGTCTGTATGTGTGTTATTAGAACAGTGTGTGTGTCTGTATGCGTGTTATTAGAACAGTGTGTGTGTCTGTATGTGTGTTATTAGAACAGTGTGTGTGTCTGTATGCGTGTTATTAGAACAGTGTGTGTGTCTGTATGTGTGTTATTAGAACAGTGTGTCTGTATGTGTGTTATTAGAACAGTGTGTGTGTCTGTATGTGTGTTATTAGAACAGTATGTGTGTGTCTGTATGTGTGTTATTAGAACAGTGTGTGTGTGTCTGTATGTGTGTTATTAGAACAGTGTGTGTGTGTCTGTATGCGTGTTATTAGAACAGTGTGTGTGTCTGTATGTGTGTTATTAGAACAGTGTGTGTGTGTCTGTATGTGTGTTATTAGAATAAAATCAAATCAAAGTTAATTTGTCACGCGCGCCGAATACAACAGGTGTAGAAATAAAACAACAGTAAAAAGACAGGCTATATACAGTAGCGAGGCTATAAAAAGAGCAAGTCCGGGTAGCCATTTGATTACCTGTTCAGGAGTCCTTATGGCTTGGGGGTGAAAGCTGTTGAGAAGCCTTTTGGTCCTAGACTTGGCACTCCGGTACTGCTTGCCATGTGGTAGTAGAGAGAACAGTCTGTGACTGGGGTGGCTGGGGTCTTTGACAATTTTTAGGGCTTTCCTCTGACACCGCCTGGTATAGAGGTCCTGGACGACAGGCAGCTTAGCCCCAGTGATGTACTGGGCCGTCCGCACTACCCTCTGTAGTGCCTTGCAGTCGGAGGCTGAGCAGTTGCCAGGTAGTGATACAACCAGTCAGGATGCTCTCAATGTTGCAGTTGTAGAACCTTTTGAGGATCTCAGGACCCATGCCAAATCTTTTTAGTTTCCTGAGGGGAATAGGCTTTGTCGTGCCCTCTTCACGACTGTCTTGATGTGTTTGGTGATGTGGACACCAAGGAACTTGAAGCTCTCAACCTGCTTCACTACAGCCCCGACGATGAGAATGGGGGCGTGCTCAGTCCTCCTTTTCCTGTAGTCCACAATCATCTCCTTAGTCTTGGTTACGTTGAGGGATAGGTTGTTATTCTGGCACCACCCGGCCAGGTCTCTGACCTCCTCCCTATAGGCTGTCTTTATGCGTGTTATTAGAACAGTGTGTGTGTCTGTATGCATGTTCTCAGAACAGTGAGTGTGTATGTGTCTGTATGCGTGTTATTAGAACAGTGTATGTGTGTGTGTGTGTGTTTGGTACCATGTTCGCGTTTTCATGCCATTGTAAGCATGTTGAGGTTGTGGACAGGTGTCTTTTATACTAAAAAATAAGTTCAAACAGGTGCCATTAGTACAGGTAACGAGTGGAGGACAGAGGAGCCTCTTAAAGAAGAAGTCACAGGTCTGTGAGAGCCAGAAATCTTGCTTGTTTGTAGGTGACCAAATACTTATTTTCCACCATAATTTGCAAATAAATTAATAAAAAATCCTACAATGTGATTTTCTGGATTTTTTTTGCTCATTTTGTCTGTCATAGTTGAAGTGTACCTATGAGGAAAATTACAGGCATCTCTCATCTTTTTAAGTGGGAGAACTTGCACAATTGGCTGACTAAATACTTTTTTGCCCCACTGTACATGTATGCCTCTAAGAAATCACAGGGTTTGCACACAGTAGGCTAGTCATTTTCTACTCCATCTGTCATAACACAAATGTATATTTGTTCTACATGACATTCAGGGGTTAACCTTTTACTGCAGTGGGCTAAGTCAGGGTCAGAAACAAAAGTATACATCTCACATATATGGTTATGGACTGAAGTGCCATGTCAGATATAGAGTTGAAATGTAATCCATTTTGAGTTTGAATCCCAATATTACACCTTAAATACATCACAGAAGACAGAATTATAACAAAACCTTTTGACATAGAAACACTTGATCTTTTTGGTGCAAAAAAAGAACAACGTTTATTACATGATGAAATTTGGAAAAATATGAAAAACATTCCACCCATGAGGCCACTAGGTCATTTGACTGCAGGGAAGTGAGACATGCCTTGCTTAAGGGCACAACAGCATATGGTACCTTGGATTGCAAGGTGACATTTTCCTTGGCGACATCTCCACCTCTCTAACCACTAGGATACTACTGACCACCCATAGGCCAGGTCGAGCATGCAGTTACTCACCATAACCAAGTCCAAAACACCCCACTGCAAAACCACTGGGGAGGAAAACATTCCACAGTGTTATGCTGTGTTGTACTAACTAAATGTGAGTCGGCTACTGCCCCCACCAGTACCTCACTGCTCCAGTCTCTGAACAGTTCAGATGAATCTCCCTCTGTCACAAACCATATTAATATTCCACACAACACTAATGTATTCAATTAGACATGCTCTCGCATTATGATACAGTCATCTGTGTGTGTGTGTCTACTAGTGTGTGTGCAAGTGTGTATGTACGTGTGTGTTTTGTCGCAGTGTGCGGAAAGCCAATGCTGTCCCCATCCCTCTCCCCCAGTTCCTCGTCCAAATCAAATGTGTTATGGGCTTCATTGGCAACACAATGGAATAAGTGTTGCCAAAGCACTTAAGGGGCTTAAATCAGCGGTGTGATGAAAATATTAAGCACTCCAACATCCTTCCACGGTTACCCGGCTGCTTAAGCATGGCGGTGAGGTCACCTCCAGCATTTAATACCGTAGATATTAAAAGAGTAAGTGCTCTCACTACCATGGATACACTACCTGTACTGAGGCAGGCAGCGCCCGTGGCGGAGCATGGTGTGTGTGTGTGTGTGTGTGTGTGTGTGTGTGTGTGTGTGAGGTAGGGGGTTGTGGGATATCTCTGAATCAGCAGTTGGGGCTGGTTCTGGCTGAGTGTCTGATGCACAAGATCCTATCAGTTCATCTGCGATAAAATGTCTCTTCTGTCCTTAAGGCTGTTCTTGGTAAAAATGGAAGTTCTCCCATAAGATGATTGGTGTGTGTGAGTGTGAGTGTGTGTGTGTGTGTGTGTGTGTGTGTGTGTGTGTGTGTGTGTGTGTGTGTGTGTGTGTGTGTGTGTGTGTGTGTGTGTGTGTGTGTGTGTGTGTGATACAGTAACTCTGTAGGAGGAAGGAGGTGTAGGGGTTTGTTGCTTGGTGATTGGAGATGGAGCGAGGAGAGAGTGAGAGGGGAACTTTCTCTTTGTATGTGTGTGAGAGTGAGAGGGGAACTGTCTCTTTGTATGTGTGTGAGAGTGAGAGGGGAACTGTCTCTTTGAATGTGTGTGAGAGTGAGAGGGGAACTGTCTCTTTGTATGTGTGTGAGAGTGAGAGGGGAACTGTCTCTTTGAATGTGTGTGAGAGTGAGAGGGGAACTGTCTCTTTGTATGTGTGTGAGAGTGAGAGGGGGAACTGTCTCTTTGTATGTGTGTGAGAGTGAGAGCAATAACAAGTGTGTGTGTGTGTGTGTGTGTGTGTGTGTGTGTGTGTGTGTGTGTGTGTGTGTGTGTGTGTGTGTGTGTGTGTGTGTGTGTGTGTGTGTGTGTGTGTGTGTGTGTGTGTGTTTGTGTATGACGTGCGTGTGTGAGCATGCACATACATGAGTGTGTGTCTATGCCTAAGCACATACATCACACGACAGTCCCCACCTCTCTCTGTTGTTTGTCTCTCTCTCTACAGCCACAGCTCTAGCTAACGTTAACGCTGCTCCTGCAGCCATGATGTAATCCAACCTGCCCTCATTAGAAAAGTCAGCAACACAGTGTATGGATACTACTAAACCCTGCATTTAACAGCCACTACTCAGCCTGTACACCACCACACATTGATCCCAGTCTACATGGCAACTGAAGAAGATCTGCTGCAGTCAAAGCAGCAGGTTAAATCCAGAGCTCTACCAACTCCTCTAGTGTGAGGTGTTATCTGTCCACACAGAGAAACCTGTGGTGGGGATGCCTGGTTATCCCTGTTCTACCTACAGTCCTGAGGTGAGCTAAGCTTCTCCACCCTCTGTGAGCTGGGCAGACAGGCTGGTGTGTCTATAGGGGGGTGTTGTGTGTGTCAGGGCCCATGCTTATGTTGCCGAATGAGGAGTGCCTTTGTGTTGCTGCATGCTACATGGTGTGTGACGTAGCTGGTAGGGGGTCGAGGCTGGGTTCATTGTGGTGATAGATGTAGCTGGTAGGGGTCGAGAGTGGGTTCATTGTGGTCTGTGACGTAGCTGGTAGGGGTCGAGGGTGGGTTCATTGTGGTGTGTGACGCAGCTGGAAGGGGGTCGAGGGTGGGTTCATTGTGGTGATAGATGTAGCTGGTAGGGGTCGAGTGTGGGTTCATTGTGGTGTATGATGTAGCTGGAAGGGGTTCGAGACTGGGTTCACTGGGGTGTGTGATGTAGCTGTTAGGGGTCGAGGGTGGGTTCATTGTGGTGTGTGATGTAGCTGGTAGGGGGTCGAGGGTGGGTTCATTGTGGTGTGTGACGTAGCTGGTAGGGGTCGAGGGTGGGTTCATTGTGGTCTGAGACGTAGCTGGTAGGGGTCGAGGGTGGGTTCATTGTGGTGTATGATGTAGCTGGAAGTGGGTCGAGGCTGGGTTCATTGTGGTGTGTGATGTAGCTGGTAGTGGTCGAGGGTGGGCTCATTGTGGTGATAGATGTAGCTGGTAGGGGTCGAGGGTGGGTTCACTGGGGTGTGTGATGTAGCTGTTAGGGGTCGAGGGTGGGTTCATTGTGGTGTGTGATGTAGCTGGTAGGACTCAAGGGTGGGTTCATTGTGGTGTGTGACGTAGCTGGTAGGGATTGAGGGTGGGTTCTTTGTGGTGATAGATGTAGCTGGTAGGGGTCGTGGGTGGGTTCACTGTGGTATGTGATGAAGCTGGTAGGAGTCGTGGGTGGGTTCATTGTGGTGTGTGACGTAGCTGGTAGGGGTCGAGGGTGGGTTCATTCTGGTGTGTGATGTAGCTGGTAGGGGTCGAGGGTGGGGTCATTGTGGTGTGTTACGTAGTTGGTAGGGGTCAAGGTTGGGTTCATTGTGGTGTGTGATGTAGCTAGTAGGGGTTGAGGGTGGGTTCATTGTGGTGTGTGATGTAGCTGGTAGGGGGTCGAGGGTGGGTTCATTGTGGTGATAGATGTAGCTGGTAGGGGGTCGAGGGTGGGTTCATTGTGGTGATAGATGTAGCTGGTAGGGGTCGTGGGTGGGTTCATTGTGGTGATAGATGTAGCTGGTAGGGGTCGAGGGTTGGTTCACTGGGGCGTGTGATGTAGCTGTTAGGGGTCGAGGGTGGGTTCATTGTGGTGTGTGATGTAGCTGGTAGGAGTCAAGGGTGGGTTCATTGTGGTGTGTGACGTAGCTGGTAGGGATCGAGGGTGGGTTCATTGTGGTGATAGATGTAGCTGGTAGGGGTCGAGGGTGGGTTCACTGTGGTGTGTGAAGAAGCTGGTAGGAGTCGTGGGTGGGTTCATTGTGGTGTGTGACGTAGCTGTTAGGGGTCGAGGGTGGGTTCATTGTGGTGTGTGATGTAGCTGGTAGGACTCAAGGATGGGTTCATTGTGGTGTGTGACGTAGCTGGTAGGGATCGAGGGTGGGTTCATTGTGGTGATAGATGTAGCTGGTAGGGGTCGAGGGTGGGTTCACTGTGGTGTGTGATGAAGCTGTAGGAGTCGTGGGTGGGTTCATTGTGGTGTGCTACGTAGCTGGTAGGGGTCGAGGGTGGGATCATTGTGGTCTGTGATGTAGCTGGTAGGGGTCGAGGGTGGGTTCATTGTGGTGTATGATGTAGCTGGAAGGGGATCGAGGCTGTGTTCATTGTGGTGATAGATGTAGCTGGTAGGGATCGAGGGTGGGTTCATTGTGGTGTGTGATGTAGCTGGTAGGACTCAAGGGTGGGTTCATTGTGGTGTGTGACGTAGCTGGTAGGGATCGAGGGTGGGTTCATTGTGGTGATAGATGTAGCTGGTAGGGGTCGAGGGTGGGTTCATTGTCATGTGTGATGTAGCTGGTAGGGGGTCGAGGGTGGGTTCATTGTGGTGTGTGATGTAGCTGGTAGGGGTCGAGGGTGGGTTCATTGTGGTGTGTGACGTGGCTGGTAGGGGTCGAGGGTGGGTTCACTGGGGTGTGTGATGTAGCTGGTAGGGGGTCGAGGGTGGGTTCATTGTGGTGTGTGACGTGGCTGGTAGGGGTCGAGGGTGGGTTCATTGGGGTCTGTGACGTAGCTGGTAGGGGTCCAGGGTGGGTTCATTGTGGTGTATGATGTAGCTGGAAGGGGGTCGAGGCTGGGTTCACTGGGGTGTGTGATGTAGCTATTAGGGGTCGAGGGTGGGTTCATTGTGGTGTGTGACGTAGCTGGTAGGGGTCGAGGGTGGGTTCATTGTGGTCTGTGACGTAGCTGGTAGGGGACGAGGGTGGGTTCATTGTGGTGTATGATGTAGCTGGAAGTGGGTCGAGGCTGGGTTCATTGTGGTGTGTGATGTAGCTGGTAGTGGTCGAGGGTGGGTTCATTGTGGTGATAGATGTAGCTGGTAGGGGTCGAGGGTGGGTTCACTGGGGTGTGTGACGTAGCTGTTAGGGGTCGAGGGTGGGTTCATTGTGGTGTGTGATGTAGCTGGTAGGACCCAAGGGTGGGTTCATTGTGGTGTGTGACGTAGCTGGTAGGGATTGAGGGTGGGTTCATTGTGGTGATAGATGTAGCTGGTAGGGGTCGTGGGTGGGTTCACTGTGGTATGTGATGAAGCTGGTAGGAGTCGTGGGTGGGTTCATTGTGGTGTGTGACGTAGCTGGTAGGGGTCGAGGGTGGGTTCATTGTGGTGTGTGATGTAGCTGGTAGGGGTCAAGGGTGGGTTCATTGTGGTGTGTTACGTAGTTGGTAGGGGTCAAGGTTGGGTTCATTGTGGTGTGTGATGTAGCTGGTAGGGGGTCGAGGGTGGGTTCATTGTGGTGATAGATGTAGCTAGTAGGGGTTGAGGGTGGGTTCATTGTGGTGTGTGATGTAGCTGGTAGGGGGTCGAGGGTGGGTTCATTGTGGTGTGTGATGTAGCTGGTAGGGATCGAGGGTGGGTTCATTGTGGTGATAGATGTAGCTGGTAGGGGTCGAGGGTGGGTTCACTGTGGTGTGTGATGAAGCTGTAGGAGTCGTGGGTGGGTTCATTGTGGTGTGTTACGTAGCTGGTAGGGGTCGTGGGTGGGTTCATTGTGGTGTGTGATGTAGCTGGTAGGGGTCGAGGGTGGGTTCATTGTGGTGTATGATGTAGCTGGAAGGGGGTCGAGGCTGGGTTCATTGTGGTGTGTGATGTAGCTGGTAGTGGTCGAGGGTGGGTTCATTGTAGTGATAGATGTAGCTGGTAGGGTTTGAGGGTGTGTTCATTGTGGTGTGTGATGTAGCTTGTAGGGGGTCGAGGGTGGGTTCATTGTGGTGTGTGATGTATCTGGTAGGGGGTCGAGGGTGGGTTCATTGTGGTGATAGATGTAGCTGGTAGTGGTCGAGGGTGGGTTCATTGTGGTGATAGATGTAGCTGGTAGGGGTCGAGGGTTGGTTCACTGGGGTGTGTGATGTAGCTGTTAGGGGTCGAGGGTGGGTTCATTGTGGTGTGTGATGTAGCTGGTAGGACTCAAGGGTGGGTTCATTGTGGTGTGTGACGTAGCTGGTAGGGATCGAGGGTGGGTTCATTGTGGTGATAGATGTAGCTGGTAGGGGTCGAGGGTGGGTTCACTGTGGTGTGTGATGAAGCTGGTAGGAGTCGTGGGTGGGTTCATTGTGGTGTGTGACGTAGCTGTTAGGGGTCGAGGGTGGGTTCATTGTGGTGTGTGATGTAGCTGGTAGGGATCGAGGGTGGGTTCATTGTGGTGATAGATGTAGCTGGTAGGGGTCGAGGGTGGGTTCACTGTGGTGTGTGATGAAGCTGTAGGAGTCGTGGGTGGGTTCATTGTGGTGTGTTACGTAGCTGGTAGGGGTCGAGGGTGGGATCATTGTGGTCTGTGATGTAGCTGGTAGGGGTCGAGGGTGGGTTCATTGTGGTGTATGATGTAGCTGGAAGGGGGTCGAGGCTGGGTTCATTGTGGTGTGTGATGTAGCTGGTAGGGGTCGAGGGTGGGTTCATTGTGGTGATAGATGTAGCTGGTAGGGGTCGAGGGTGGGTTCACTGGGGTGTGTGATGCAGCTGTTAGGGGTCGAGGGTGGGTTCATTGTGGTGTGTGATGTAGCTGGTAGGACTCAAGGGTGGGTTCATTGTGGTGTGTGACGTAGCTGGTAGGGATCGAGGGTGGGTTCATTGTGGTGATAGATGTAGCTGGTAGGGGTCGAGGGTGGGTTCACTGTGGTGTGTGATGAAGCTGTAGGAGTCGTGGGTGGGTTCATTGTGGTGTGTTACGTAGCTGGTAGGGGTCGAGGGTGGGTTCATTGTGGTGTGTTACGTAGCTGGTAGGGATCGAGGGTGGGTTCATTGTGGTGTGTGATGTAGCTGGTAGGGGGTCGAGGGTGGGTTCATTGTGGTGTGTGATATAGCTGTTAGGGGTCGAGGGTGGGTTCATTGTGGTGTGTGATGTAGCTGGTAGGGGGTCGAGGGTGGGTTCATTGTGGTGTGTGACATAGCTGGTAGGGGTCGAGGGTGGGTTCATTGTGGTGTGTTACGTAGCTGGTAGGGATCGAGGGTGGGTTCATTGTGGTGTGTGATGTAGCTGGTAGGGGGTAGAGGGTGGGTTCATTGTGGTGTGTGATGTAGCTGTTAGGGGTCGAGGGTGGGTTCATTGTGGTGATAGATGTAGCTGGTAGGGGTCGAGGGTGGGTTCACTGTGGTGTGTGATGAAGCTGTAGGAGTCGTGGGTGGGTTCATTGTGGTGTGTTACGTAGCTGGTAGGGGTCGAGGGTGGGATCATTGTGGTCTGTGATGTAGCTGGTAGGGGTCGAGGGTGGGTTCATTGTGGTGTATGATGTAGCTGGAAGGGGGTCGAGGCTGGGTTCATTGTGGTGTGTGATGTAGCTGGTAGTGGTCGAGGGTGGGTTCATTGTGGTGATAGATGTAGCTGGTAGGGGTTGAGGGTGTGTTCATTGTGGTGTGTGATGTAGCTGGTAGGGGGTCGAGGGTGGGTTCATTGTGGTGTGTGATGTATCTGGTAGGGGGTCGAGGTTGGGTTCATTGTGGTGATAGATGTAGCTGGTAGTGGTCGAGGGTGGGTTCATTGTGGTGATAGATGAAGCTGGTAGAGGTCGAGGGTTGGTTCACTGGGGTGTGTGATGTAGCTGTTAGGGGTCGAGGGTGGGTTCATTGTGGTGTGTGATGTAGCTGGTAGGACTCAAGGGTGGGTTCATTGTGGTGTGTGAAGTAGCTGGTAGGGGTCGAGGGTGGGTTCATTGTGGTGATAGATGTAGCTGGTAGGGGTCGAGGGTGGGTTCACTGTGGTGTGTGATAAAGCTGGTAGGAGTCGTGGGTGGGTTCATTGTGGTGTGTGACGTAGCTGTTAGGGGTCGAGGGTGGGTTCATTGTGGTGTGTGATGTAGCTGGTAGGGATCGAGGGTGGGTTCATTGTGGTGATAGATGTAGCTGGTAGGGGTCGAGGGTGGGTTCACTGTGGTGTGTGATGAAGCTGTAGGAGTCGTGGGTGGGTTCATTGTGGTGTGTTACGTAGCTGGTAGGAGTCGAGGGTGGGATCATTGTGGTCTGTGATGTAGCTGGTAGGGGTCGAGGGTGGGTTCATTGTGGTGTATGATCTAGCTGGAAGGGGGTCGAGGCTGGGTTCATTGTGGTGTGTGATGTAGCTGGTAGTGGTCGAGGGTGGGTTCATTGTGGTGATAGATGTAGCTGGTAGGGGTCGAGGGTGGGTTCACTGGGGTGTGTGATGCAGCTGTTAGGGGTCGAGGGTGGGTTCATTGTGGTGTGTGATGTAGCTGGTAGGACTCAAGGGTGGGTTCATTGTGGTGTGTGACGTAGCTGGTAGGGATCGAGGGTGGGTTCATTGTGGTGATAGATGTAGCTGGTAGGGGTCGAGGGTGGGTTCACGGTGGTGTGTGATGAAGCTGTAGGAGTCGTGGGTGGGTTCATTGTGGTGTGTTACGTAGCTGGTAGGGGTCGAGGGTGGGTTCATTGTGGTGTGTTACGTAGCTGGTAGGGATCGAGGGTGGGTTCATTGTGGTGTGTTACGTAGCTGGTAGGGATCGAGGGTGGGTTCATTGTGGTGTGTGATTTAGCTGGAAGGGGGTCGAGGGTGGGTTCATTGTGGTGTGTGATGTAGCTGTTAGGGGTCGAGGGTGGGTTCATTGTGGTGTGTGATGTAGCTGGTAGGGGGTCGAGGGTGGGTTCATTGTGGTGTGCGACGTAGCTGGTAGGGGTCGAGGGTGGGTTCATTGTGGTCTGTGACGTAGCTGGTAGGGGTCGAGGGTGGGTTCATTGTGGTGTATGATGTAGCTGGAAGGGGGTCGAGGCTGGGTTCATTGTGGTTTGTGATGCAGCTGGTAGCGGTCGAGGGTGGGTTCATTGTGGTGATAGATGTAGCTGGTAGGGGTCGAGGGTGGGTTCACTGTGGTGTGTGATGTAGCTGTTAGGGGTCGAGGGTGGGTTCATTGTGGTGTGTGATGTAGCTGGTAGAGGGTCGAGGGTGGGTTCATTGTGGTGATAGATGTAGCTGGTAGGGGTCGAGGGTGGGTTCATTGTGCTGATAGATGTAGCTGGTAGGGGTTGAGGGTGGGTTCACTGTGGTGTGTGATGTAGCTGGTAGGGGTTCGAGGGTTGGTTCATTGTGGTGATAGATGTAGCTGGTAGGGGTCGAGGGTGGGTTCACTGTGGTGTGTGATGAAGCTGGTAGGAGTCGTGGGTGGGTTCATTGTGGTGTGTGACGTAGCTGTTAGGGGTCGAGGGTGGGTTCATTGTGGTGTGTGATGTAGCTGGTAGGGATCGAGGGTGGGTTCATTGTGGTGATAGATGTAGCTGGTAGGGGTCGAGGGTGGGTTCACTGTGGTGTGTGATGAAGCTGTAGGAGTCGTGGGTGGGTTCATTGTGGTGTGTTACGTAGCTGGTAGGGGTCGAGGGTGGGATCATTGTGGTCTGTGATGTAGCTGGTAGGGGTCGAGGGTGGGTTCATTGTGGTGTATGATGTAGCTGGAAGGGGGTCGAGGCTGGGTTCATTGTGGTGTGTGATGTAGCTGGTAGGGGTCGAGGGTGGGTTCACTGGGGTGTGTGATGCAGCTGTTAGGGGTCGAGGGTGGGTTCATTGTGGTGTGTGATGTAGCTGGTAGGACTCAAGGGTGGGTTCATTGTGGTGTGTGACGTAGCTGGTAGGGATCGAGGGTGGGTTCATTGTGGTGATAGATGTAGCTGGTAGGGGTCGAGGGTGGGTTCACTGTGGTGTGTGATGAAGCTGTAGGAGTCGTGGGTGGGTTCATTGTGGTGTGTTACGTAGCTGGTAGGGGTCGAGGGTGGGTTCATTGTGGTGTGTTACGTAGCTGGTAGGGATCGAGGGTGGGTTCATTGTGGTGTGTTACGTAGCTGGTAGGGATCGAGGGTGGGTTCATTGTGGTGTATGATCTAGCTGGAAGGGGGTCGAGGCTGGGTTCATTGTGGTGTGTGATGTAGCTGGTAGTGGTCGAGGGTGGGTTCATTGTGGTGATAGATGTAGCTGGTAGGGGTCGAGGGTGGGTTCACTGGGGTGTGTGATGCAGCTGTTAGGGGTCGAGGGTGGGTTCATTGTGGTGTGTGATGTAGCTGGTAGGACTCAAGGGTGGGTTCATTGTGGTGTGTGACGTAGCTGGTAGGGATCGAGGGTGGGTTCATTGTGGTGATAGATGTAGCTGGTAGGGGTCGAGGGTGGGTTCACTGTGGTGTGTGATGAAGCTGTAGGAGTCGTGGGTGGGTTCATTGTGGTGTGTTACGTAGCTGGTAGGGGTCGAGGGTGGGTTCATTGTGGTGTGTTACGTAGCTGGTAGGGATCGAGGGTGGGTTCATTGTGGTGTGTTACGTAGCTGGTAGGGATCGAGGGTGGGTTCATTGTGGTGTGTGATTTAGCTGGAAGGGGGTCGAGGGTGGGTTCATTGTGGTGTGTGATGTAGCTGTTAGGGGTCGAGGGTGGGTTCATTGTGGTGTGTGATGTAGCTGGTAGGGGGTCGAGGGTGGGTTCATTGTGGTGTGCGACGTAGCTGGTAGGGGTCGAGGGTGGGTTCATTGTGGTCTGTGACGTAGCTGGTAGGGGTCGAGGGTGGGTTCATTGTGGTGTATGATGTAGCTGGAAGGGGGTCGAGGCTGGGTTCATTGTGGTTTGTGATGCAGCTGGTAGCGGTCGAGGGTGGGTTCATTGTGGTGATAGATGTAGCTGGTAGGGGTCGAGGGTGGGTTCACTGTGGTGTGTGATGTAGCTGTTAGGGGTCGAGGGTGGGTTCATTGTGGTGTGTGATGTAGCTGGTAGAGGGTCGAGGGTGGGTTCATTGTGGTGATAGATGTAGCTGGTAGGGGTCGAGGGTGGGTTCATTGTGCTGATAGATGTAGCTGGTAGGGGTTGAGGGTGGGTTCACTGTGGTGTGTGATGTAGCTGGTAGGGGTTCGAGGGTTGGTTCATTGTGGTGATAGATGTAGCTGGTAGGGGTCGAGGGTGGGTTCACTGTGGTGTGTGATGAAGCTGGTAGGAGTCGTGGGTGGGTTCATTGTGGTGTGTGACGTAGCTGTTAGGGGTCGAGGGTGGGTTCATTGTGGTGTGTGATGTAGCTGGTAGGGATCGAGGGTGGGTTCATTGTGGTGATAGATGTAGCTGGTAGGGGTCGAGGGTGGGTTCACTGTGGTGTGTGATGAAGCTGTAGGAGTCGTGGGTGGGTTCATTGTGGTGTGTTACGTAGCTGGTAGGGGTCGAGGGTGGGATCATTGTGGTCTGTGATGTAGCTGGTAGGGGTCGAGGGTGGGTTCATTGTGGTGTATGATGTAGCTGGAAGGGGGTCGAGGCTGGGTTCATTGTGGTGTGTGATGTAGCTGGTAGGGGTCGAGGGTGGGTTCACTGGGGTGTGTGATGCAGCTGTTAGGGGTCGAGGGTGGGTTCATTGTGGTGTGTGATGTAGCTGGTAGGACTCAAGGGTGGGTTCATTGTGGTGTGTGACGTAGCTGGTAGGGATCGAGGGTGGGTTCATTGTGGTGATAGATGTAGCTGGTAGGGGTCGAGGGTGGGTTCACTGTGGTGTGTGATGAAGCTGTAGGAGTCGTGGGTGGGTTCATTGTGGTGTGTTACGTAGCTGGTAGGGGTCGAGGGTGGGTTCATTGTGGTGTGTTACGTAGCTGGTAGGGATCGAGGGTGGGTTCATTGTGGTGTGTTACGTAGCTGGTAGGGATCGAGGGTGGGTTCATTGTGGTGTGTGATTTAGCTGGAAGGGGGTCGAGGGTGGGTTCATTGTGGTGTGTGATGTAGCTGTTAGGGGTCGAGGGTGGGTTCATTGTGGTGTGTGATGTAGCTGGTAGTGGTCGAGGGTGGGTTCATTGTGGTGATAGATGTAGCTGGTAGGGGTCGAGGGTGGGTTCACTGGGGTGTGTGATGCAGCTGTTAGGGGTCGAGGGTGGGTTCATTGTGGTGTGTGATGTAGCTGGTAGGACTCAAGGGTGGGTTCATTGTGGTGTGTGACGTAGCTGGTAGGGATCGAGGGTGGGTTCATTGTGGTGATAGATGTAGCTGGTAGGGGTCGAGGGTGGGTTCACTGTGGTGTGTGATGAAGCTGTAGGAGTCGTGGGTGGGTTCATTGTGGTGTGTTACGTAGCTGGTAGGGGTCGAGGGTGGGTTCATTGTGGTGTGTTACGTAGCTGGTAGGGATCGAGGGTGGGTTCATTGTGGTGTGTGATGTAGCTGGTAGGGGGTCGAGGGTGGGTTCATTGTGGTGTGTGATATAGCTGTTAGGGGTCGAGGGTGGGTTCATTGTGGTGTGTGATGTAGCTGGTAGGGGGTCGAGGGTGGGTTCATTGTGGTGTGTGACATAGCTGGTAGGGGTCGAGGGTGGGTTCATTGTGGTGTGTTACGTAGCTGGTAGGGATCGAGGGTGGGTTCATTGTGGTGTGTGATGTAGCTGGTAGGGGGTAGAGGGTGGGTTCATTGTGGTGTGTGATGTAGCTGTTAGGGGTCGAGGGTGGGTTCATTGTGGTGATAGATGTAGCTGGTAGGGGTCGAGGGTGGGTTCACTGTGGTGTGTGATGAAGCTGTAGGAGTCGTGGGTGGGTTCATTGTGGTGTGTTACGTAGCTGGTAGGGGTCGAGGGTGGGATCATTGTGGTCTGTGATGTAGCTGGTAGGGGTCGAGGGTGGGTTCATTGTGGTGTATGATGTAGCTGGAAGGGGGTCGAGGCTGGGTTCATTGTGGTGTGTGATGTAGCTGGTAGTGGTCGAGGGTGGGTTCATTGTGGTGATAGATGTAGCTGGTAGGGGTTGAGGGTGTGTTCATTGTGGTGTGTGATGTAGCTGGTAGGGGGTCGAGGGTGGGTTCATTGTGGTGTGTGATGTATCTGGTAGGGGGTCGAGGTTGGGTTCATTGTGGTGATAGATGTAGCTGGTAGTGGTCGAGGGTGGGTTCATTGTGGTGATAGATGTAGCTGGTAGAGGTCGAGGGTTGGTTCACTGGGGTGTGTGATGTAGCTGTTAGGGGTCGAGGGTGGGTTCATTGTGGTGTGTGATGTAGCTGGTAGGACTCAAGGGTGGGTTCATTGTGGTGTGTGACGTAGCTGGTAGGGATCGAGGGTGGGTTCATTGTGGTGATAGATGTAGCTGGTAGGGGTCGAGGGTGGGTTCACTGTGGTGTGTGATAAAGCTGGTAGGAGTCGTGGGTGGGTTCATTGTGGTGTGTGACGTAGCTGTTAGGGGTCGAGGGTGGGTTCATTGTGGTGTGTGATGTAGCTGGTAGGGATCGAGGGTGGGTTCATTGTGGTGATAGATGTAGCTGGTAGGGGTCGAGGGTGGGTTCACTGTGGTGTGTGATGAAGCTGTAGGAGTCGTGGGTGGGTTCATTGTGGTGTGTTACGTAGCTGGTAGGAGTCGAGGGTGGGATCATTGTGGTCTGTGATGTAGCTGGTAGGGGTCGAGGGTGGGTTCATTGTGGTGTATGATGTAGCTGGAAGGGGGTCGAGGCTGGGTTCATTGTGGTGTGTGATGTAGCTGGTAGTGGTCGAGGGTGGGTTCATTGTGGTGATAGATGTAGCTGGTAGGGGTCGAGGGTGGGTTCACTGGGGTGTGTGATGCAGCTGTTAGGGGTCGAGGGTGGGTTCATTGTGGTGTGTGATGTAGCTGGTAGGACTCAAGGGTGGGTTCATTGTGGTGTGTGACGTAGCTGGTAGGGATCGAGGGTGGGTTCATTGTGGTGATAGATGTAGCTGGTTGGGGTCGAGGGTGGGTTCACTGTGGTGTGTGATGAAGCTGTAGGAGTCGTGGGTGGGTTCATTGTGGTGTGTTACGTAGCTGGTAGGGGTCGAGGGTGGGTTCATTGTGGTGTGTTACGTAGCTGGTGGGGATCGAGGGTGGGTTCATTGTGGTGTGTTACGTAGCTGGTAGGGATCGAGGGTGGGTTCATTGTGGTGTGTGATTTAGCTGGAAGGGGGTCGAGGGTGGGTTCATTGTGGTGTGTGATGTAGCTGTTAGGGGTCGAGGGTGGGTTCATTGTGGTGTGTGATGTAGCTGGTAGGGGGTCGAGGGTGGGTTCATTGTGGTGTGCGACGTAGCTGGTAGGGGTCGAGGGTGGGTTCATTGTGGTCTGTGACGTAGCTGGTAGGGGTCGAGGGTGGGTTCATTGTGGTGTATGATGTAGCTGGAAGGGGGTCGAGGCTGGGTTCATTGTGGTTTGTGATGCAGCTGGTAGTGGTCGAGGGTGGGTTCATTGTGGTGATAGATGTAGCTGGTAGGGGTCGAGGGTGGGTTCACTGTGGTGTGTGATGTAGCTGTTAGGGGTCGAGGGTGGGTTCATTGTGGTGTGTGATGTAGCTGGTAGGGGGTCGAGGGTGGGTTCATTGTGGTGATAGATGTAGCTGGTAGGGGTCGAGGGTGGGTTCATTGTGCTGATAGATGTAGCTGGTAGGGGTTGAGGGTGGGTTCACTGTGGTGTGTGATGTAGCTGGTAGGGGTTCGAGGGTTGGTTCATTGTGGTGATAGATGTAGCTGGTAGGGGTCGAGGGTGGGTTCACTGTGGTGTGTGATGAAGCTGGTAGGAGTCGTGGGTGGGTTCATTGTGGTGTGTGACGTAGCTGTTAGGGGTCGAGGGTGGGTTCATTGTGGTGTGTGATGTAGCTGGTAGGGATCGAGGGTGGGTTCATTGTGGTGATAGATGTAGCTGGTAGGGGTCGAGGGTGGGTTCACTGTGGTGTGTGATGAAGCTGTAGGAGTCGTGGGTGGGTTCATTGTGGTGTGTTACGTAGCTGGTAGGGGTCGAGGGTGGGATCATTGTGGTCTGTGATGTAGCTGGTAGGGGTCGAGGGTGGGTTCATTGTGGTGTATGATGTAGCTGGAAGGGGGTCGAGGCTGGGTTCATTGTGGTGTGTGATGTAGCTGGTAGTGGTCGAGGGTGGGTTCATTGTGGTGATAGATGTAGCTGGTAGGGGTCGAGGGTGGGTTCACTGGGGTGTGTGATGCAGCTGTTAGGGGTCGAGGGTGGGTTCATTGTGGTGTGTGATGTAGCTGGTAGGACTCAAGGGTGGGTTCATTGTGGTGTGTGACGTAGCTGGTAGGGATCGAGGGTGGGTTCATTGTGGTGATAGATGTAGCTGGTAGGGGTCGAGGGTGGGTTCACTGTGGTGTGTGATGAAGCTGTAGGAGTCGTGGGTGGGTTCATTGTGGTGTGTTACGTAGCTGGTAGGGGTCGAGGGTGGGTTCATTGTGGTGTGTTACGTAGCTGGTAGGGATCGAGGGTGGGTTCATTGTGGTGTGTTACGTAGCTGGTAGGGATCGAGGGTGGGTTCATTGTGGTGTGTGATTTAGCTGGAAGGGGGTCGAGGGTGGGTTCATTGTGGTGTGTGATGTAGCTGTTAGGGGTCGAGGGTGGGTTCATTGTGGTGTGTGATGTAGCTGGTAGGGGGTCGAGGGTGGGTTCATTGTGGTGTGCGACGTAGCTGGTAGGGGTCGAGGGTGGGTTCATTGTGGTCTGTGACGTAGCTGGTAGGGGTCGAGGGTGGGTTCATTGTGGTGTATGATGTAGCTGGAAGGGGGTCGAGGCTGGGTTCATTGTGGTTTGTGATGCAGCTGGTAGTGGTCGAGGGTGGGTTCATTGTGGTGATAGATGTAGCTGGTAGGGGTCGAGGGTGGGTTCACTGTGGTGTGTGATGTAGCTCTTAGGGGTCGAGGGTGGGTTCATTGTGGTGTGTGATGTAGCTGGTAGGGGGTCGAGGGTGGGTTCATTGTGGTGATAGATGTAGCTGGTAGGGGTCGAGGGTGGGTTCATTGTGCTGATAGATGTAGCTGGTAGGGGTTGAGGGTGGGTTCACTGTGGTGTGTGATGTAGCTGTTAGGGGTCGAGGGTGGGTTCATTGTGGTGTGTGACGTAGCTGGTAGGGGTCGAGGGTGGGTTCATTGGGGTCTGTGACGTAGCTGGTAGGGGTCGAGGGTGGGTTCATTGGGGTCTGTGACGTAGCTGGTAGGGGTCGAGGCTGGGTTCATTGTGGTGTGTGATGTAGCTGGTAGTGGTCGAGGGTGGGTTCATTGTGGTGTGTTACGTAGCTGGTAGGGGTCGAGGGTGGGATCATTGTGGTCTGTGATGTAGCTGGTAGGGGTCGAGGGTGGGTTCATTGTGGTGTATGATGTAGCTGGAAGGGGGTCGAGGCTGGGTTCATTGTGGTGTGTGATGTAGCTGGTAGTGGTCGAGGGTGGGTTCATTGTGGTGATAGATGTAGCTGGTAGGGGTCGAGGGTGGGTTCACTGGGGTGTGTGATGCAGCTGTTAGGGGTCGAGGGTGGGTTCATTGTGGTGTGTGATGTAGCTGGTAGGACTCAAGGGTGGGTTCATTGTGGTGTGTGACGTAGCTGGTAGGGATCGAGGGTGGGTTCATTGTGGTGATAGATGTAGCTGGTAGGGGTCGAGGGTGGGTTCACTGTGGTGTGTGATGAAGCTGTAGGAGTCGTGGGTGGGTTCATTGTGGTGTGTTACGTAGCTGGTAGGGGTCGAGGGTGGGTTCATTGTGGTGTGTTACGTAGCTGGTAGGGATCGAGGGTGGGTTCATTGTGGTGTGTTACGTAGCTGGTAGGGATCGAGGGTGGGTTCATTGTGGTGTGTGATTTAGCTGGAAGGGGGTCGAGGGTGGGTTCATTGTGGTGTGTGATGTAGCTGTTAGGGGTCGAGGGTGGGTTCATTGTGGTGTGTGATGTAGCTGGTAGGGGGTCGAGGGTGGGTTCATTGTGGTGTGTGACGTAGCTGGTAGGGGTCGAGGGTGGGTTCATTGTGGTCTGTGACGTAGCTGGTAGGGGTCGAGGGTGGGTTCATTGTGGTGTATGATGTAGCTGGAAGGGGGTCGAGGCTGGGTTCATTGTGGTTTGTGATGCAGCTGGTAGTGGTCGAGGGTGGGTTCATTGTGGTGATAGATGTAGCTGGTAGGGGTCGAGGGTGGGTTCACTGGGGTGTGTTACTTAGCTGTTAGGGGTCGAGGGTGGGTTCATTGTGGTGTGTGATGTAGCTGGTAGGACTCAAGGGTGGGTTCATTGTGGTGTGTGATGTAGCTGGTAGGACTCAAGGGTGGGTTCATTGTGGTGTGTGACGTAGCTGGTAGGGATCGAGGGTGGGTTCATTGTGGTGATAGATGTAGCTGGTAGGGGTCGAGGGTGGGTTCACTGTGGTGTGTGATGAAGCTGGTAGGAGTCGTGGGTGGGTTCATTGTGGTGTGTGACGTAGCTGGAAGGGGTCGAGGGTGGGTTCATTGTGGTGTGTGATGTAGCTGGTAGGGGTCGAGGGTGGGTTCATTGTGGTGTGTTACGTAGCTGGTAGGGATCGAGGGTGGGTTCATTGTGGTGTGTGATGTAGCTGGTAGGGGTTCGAGGGTTGGTTCATTGTGGTGATAGATGTAGCTGGTAGGGGTCGAGGGTGGGTTCATTGTGGTGATAGATGTAGCTGGTAGGGGTCGAGGGTGGGTTCACTGTGGTGTGTGATGTAGCTGGTAGGGGGTGAGGGTGGGTTCATTGTGGTGATAGATGTAGCTGGTAGGGGTTGAGGGTGGGTTCACTGTGGTGTGTGATGTAGCTGTTAGGGGTCGAGGGTGGGTTCATTGTGGTGTGTGACGTAGCTGGTAGGGGTCGAGGGTGGGTTCATTGGGGTCTGTGACGTAGCTGGTAGGGGTCGAGGGTGGGTTCATTGTGGTGTATGATGTAGCTGGAAGGGGGTCGAGGCTGGGTTCATTGGGGTCTGTGACGTAGCTGGTAGGGGTCGAGGGTGGGTTCATTGTGGTGTATGATGTAGCTGGAAGGGGGTCGAGGCTGGGTTCATTGTGGTGTGTGATGTAGCTGGTAGTGGTCGAGGGTGGGTTCATTGTGGTGTGTGACGTAGCTGGTAGGGGTCGTGGGTGGGTTCATTGTGGTGTGTGACGTAGCTGGAAGGGGTCGAGGGTGGGTTCATTGTGGTGTGTGATGTAGCTGGTAGGGGTCGAGGGTGGGTTCATTGTGGTGTGTTACGTAGCTGGTAGGGATCGAGGGTGGGTTCATTGTGGTGTGTGATGTAGCTGGTAGGGGTTCGAGGGTTGGTTCATTGTGGTGATAGATGTAGCTGGTAGGGGTCGAGGGTGTGTTCATTGTGGTGATAGATGTAGCTGGTAGGGGTCGAGGGTGGGTTCACTGTGGTGTGTGATGTAGCTGTTAGGGGTCGAGGGTGGGTTCATTGTGGTGTGTGATGTAGCTGGTAGGGGGTCGTGGGTGGGTTCATTGTGGTGATAGATGTAGCTGGTAGGGGTCGAGGGTGGGTTCATTGTGGTGATAGATGTAGCTGGTAGGGGTTGAGGGTGGGTTCACTGTGGTGTGTGATGTAGCTGTTAGGGGTCGAGGGTGGGTTCCTTGTGGTGTGTGACGTAGCTGGTAGGGGTCGAGGGTGGGTTCATTGGGGTCTGTGACGTAGCTGGTAGGGGTCGAGGGTGGGTTCATTGTGGTGTATGATGTAGCTGGAAGGGGGTCGAGGCTGGGTTCATTGTGGTGTGTGATGTAGCTGGTAGTGGTCGAGGGTGGGTTCATTGTGGTGTGTGACGTAGCTGGTAGGGGTCGAGGGTGGGTTCATTGTGGTGTGCTAACCAGGAGGTGGGTGAGTAGTTGTTTATTTTCACTGGGTCTTGGTATGCCACCTCTGCAGGGTACACTTGCCAAAACCTTGCCCCCATTCTGCCAATTCGGAGCCAAGTTAACAATGTGATAATATCTCTGTGGATGATATCATCTTTCCTTTCTCTGACTGCCTCAATGGACTTCTTTATGACTCTATCGCCATCTCTTCCCCTCAGTCTCTCTCTCTCGCTCTCTCTCTCTCTCGCTCTCTCTCTCTCTCGCTCTCTCTCTCTCTCGCTCTCTCTCTCTCTCTCGCTCTCTCACTCTCTCTCGCTCTCTCTCTCTCTCCCTCTCTCTCTCTCTCTGAAAATCACAGACTCATCAGTTTCCTGGCCCTGTTCCTGACGGGTGAACTCGCAAGGAGAATATTAACGAACCTCCTCGGCCAATTAACACCTAGCTCACATAACAACCTTTATACCGCCAAACACGCACGCACACACACATGCTGTTCCGAGGAGTAAAGGAAGAGAGAGAGAGGGACACTTATAGAGTGTGGAGAGAGAAAGAAAGAGAGAGAGAAGGAAAGAGAGAGAGAAGGAAAGAGAGAGAGTTAATTTGGCCTTACTGACCTTATAGCTGTGACATACTAATGCGGGAAGGTTAACAGTGTGCATATACAGTATGCATACACACACACACACACACCCACACACACACACACACACACTGGACACACACACACCGCGAACAAACACCATAGCATAAAACTATAAAACATGTCCAGAGACAGACAGGCAGAGAGACCAGGTTAAGGGATGGACAGATGAGAGAGACGAGTGTGAATGATAATGACAGAGGAGAGAGAGAAGTGTGAATGATAATGACAGAGGAGAGAGAGGAGTGTGAATGATAATGACAGATGAGAGAGACGAGTGTGAATGATAATGACAGAGGAGAGAGACGAGTGTGTATGATAATGACAGATGAGAGAGACGAGTGTGAATGATAATGACAGAGGAGAGAGGAGTGTGAATGATAATGACAGAGGAGAGAGAGGAGTGTGAATGATAATGACAGAGGAGAGAGAGGAGTGTGAATGATAATGACAGAGGAGAGAGGAGTGTGTGTGATAATGACAGAGGAGAGAGAGGAGTGTGAATGATAATGACAGAGGAGAGAGAGGAGTATGAATGATAATGACAGAGGAGAGAGAGGAGTGTGAATGATAATGACAGAGGAGAGAGAGGAGTGTGTATGATAATGACAGAGGAGAGAGGAGTGTGTATGATAATGACAGAGGAGAGAGAGGAGTGTGAATGATAATGACAGAGGAAAGAGATGAGTGTGAATGATAATGACAGAGGAGAGAGGAGTGTGTATGATAATGACAGAGGAGAGAGAGGAGTGTGTATGATAATGGCAGAGGAGAGGAGTATGAATGATAATGACAGAGGAGAGAGAGGAGTGTGTATGACAGAAGTAGTAATGTGAAACAGAAGAGAAGGAGGCAGAGCGATGAAAGAGAGAGAAAAGTAGGGAATATGTTAAGAGGGATGGAGATAAAGGGAAAGCTTCCCAAGGCTGACAGAGTAGTGAGGCCTGTTTAGTAGAGGAAAGGGTGAGCAGCCTGACAGAGTAGTGAGGCCTGTTTAGTAGATGAAAGGGTGAGCAGGCTGACAGAGTAATGAGGCCTGTTTAGTAGAGGAAAGGGTGAGCAGGCTGACAGAGTAGTGAGGCCTGTTTAGTAGAGGAAAGGGTGAGCAGGCTGACAGAGTAGTGAGGCCTGTTTAGTAGAGGAAAGGGTGAGCAGGCTGACAGAGTAGTGAGGTCTGTTTAGTAGATGAAAGGGTGAGCAGGCTGACAGAGTAATGAGGCCTGTTTAGTAGAGGAAAGGGTGAGCAGCCTGACAGAGTAGTGAGGCCTGTTTAGTAGAGGAAAGGGTGAGCAGGCTGACAGAGTAGTGAGGCCTGTTTAGTAGATGAAAGGGTGAGCAGGCTGACAGAGTAGTGAGGCCTGTTTAGTAGAGGAAAGGGTGAGCAGGCTGACAGAGTAGTGAGGTCTGTTTAGTAGATGAAAGGGTGAGCAGCCTGACAGAGTAGTGAGGCCTGTTTAGTAGAGGAAAGGGTGAGCAGGCTGACAGAGTAGTGAGGTCTGTTTAGTAGATGAAAGGGTGAGCAGGCTGACAGAGTAGTGAGGCCTGTTTAGTAGAGGAAAGGGTGAGCAGGCTGACAGAGTAGTGAGGCCTGTTTAGTAGATGAAAGGGTGAGCAGCCTGACAGAGTAGTGAGGCCTGTTTAGTAGAGGAAAGGGTGAGCAGGCTGACAGAGTAGTGAGGTCTGTTTAGTAGATGAAAGGGTGAGCAGGCTGACAGAGTAATGAGGCCTGTTTAGTAGAGGAAAGGGTGAGCAGCCTGACAGAGTAGTGAGGCCTGTTTAGTAGAGGAAAGGGTGAGCAGGCTGACAGAGTAGTGAGGCCTGTTTAGTAGAGGAAAGGGTGAGCAGGCTGACAGAGTAATGAGGCCTGTTTAGTAGAGGAAAGGGTGAGCAGCCTGACAGAGTAGTGAGGCCTGTTTAGTAGAGGAAAGGGTGAGCAGGCTGACAGAGTAGTGAGGCCTGTTTAGTAGAGGAAAGGGTGAGCAGGCTGACAGAGTAGTGAGGCCTGTTTAGTAGATGAAAGGGTGAGCAGGCTGACAGAGTAGTGAGGTCTGTTTAGTAGATGAAAGGGTGAGCAGGCTGACAGAGTAATGAGGCCTGTTTAGTAGAGGAAAGGGTGAGCAGCCTGACAGAGTAGTGAGGCCTGTTTAGTAGAGGAAAGGGTGAGCAGGCTGACAGAGTAGTGAGGCCTGTTTAGTAGATGAAAGGGTGAGCAGGCTGACAGAGTAGTGAGGCCTGTTTAGTAGAGGAAAGGGTGAGCAGGCTGACACAGTAATGAGGCCTGTTTAGTAGAGGAATGGGTGAGCAGGCTGACAGAGTAATGAGGCCTGTTTAGTAGAGGAAAGGGTGAGCAGGCTGACACAGTAATGAGGCCTGTTTAGTAGAGGAAAGGGTGAGCAGGCTGACAGAGTCTGAGGAAAAAGTGATTGAGATGAAATCATTAGAAAGGCCTACTTGCAGAGTTCATAGAAATATGCAAATTCACTAAATTTTTCTTTGATTTTCTCAGCCGCTTTGATATCACATTTACCACTTCCACTGTCAATCTCACATTACCACTTCCACTGTCAATCTCACATTACCACTTCCACTGTCAATCTCATATTACCACTTCCACTGTCAATCTCACATTACCCCTTCCACTGTCAATCTCACATTACCCCTTCCACTGTCAATCTCACATTACCCCTTCCACTGTCAATCTAACATTACCCCTACCACTGTCAATCTCATATTACCCCTTCCACTGTCACTAACATTACACCTTCCACTGTCAATCTCACATTACCCCTTCCACTGTCAATCTCACATTACCCCTTCCACTGTCAATCTCACATTACCTCTTCCACTGTCAATCTCACATTACCCCTTCCACTGTCAATCTCACATTCCACCTTCCACTGCCAATCTCACATTCCACCTTCCACTGTCAATCTCACATTACCCTTTCCACTGTCAATCTCACATTACCCCTTCCACTGTCAATCTCACATTACCCCTTCCACTGTCAATCTCACAATCCACTTTCCACTGTCAATCTCACATTACCCTTTCCACTGTCAATCTCACATTACCCCTTCCACTGTCAATCTCACATTACTCCTTCCACTGTCAATCTCACACAACCCCTTCCACTGTCAATCTCACATTCCACCTTCCACTGTCAATCTCACATTACCCCTTCCACTGTCAATCTCACATTACCCCTTCCACTGTCAATCTCACATTACACCTTCCACTGTCAATCTCACATTACCCATTCCACTGTCAATCTCACATTACACCTTCCACTGTAAAATTCACATTACCCCTTCTGTCAATCTCACATTACCCCTTCCACTGTCAATCTCACATTACCCCTTCCACTGTCAATCTCACATTACACCTTCCACTGTCAATCTCACATTACCCCTTCCAATGTCAATCTCACATTACATCTTCCACTGTCAATCTCACATTACCCCTTCCACTGTCAATCTCACATTATAAATTCCACTGTCAATCTCACATTACACCTTTCACTGTCAATCTCACATACCCCCTTCCACTGTCAATCTCACATACCCCCTTCCACTGTCAATCTCACATTACCCCTTCCACTGTCAATCTCACATTACCCCCTCCACTGTCAATCTCACATTACCCCCTCCACTGTCAATCTCACATTACCCCTTCCACTGTCAATCTCACATTACCTCTTCCACTGTCAATCTCACATTACCCCTTCCACTGTCAATCTCACATTACCCCTTCCACTGTCAATTTCACATTACCGCTTCCACAGTCAATCTCACATTACCCCTTCCGTCAATCTCACATGACCCCTTCTGTCAATCTCACATTCCTCTTTCCACTGTCAATCTCACAGTACCCCTTCCTCTGTCAATTTTACATTACCCCTTCCACTGTCAATCTCACATTACCCCTTCCACTGTCAATCTCACGTTACCTCTTCCATTGTCAATCTCACATTACACGTTCCACAGTCAATCTCACATTACACCTTCCACAGTCAATCTCACATTACCCCTTCTGTCAATCTCAAATGACCCCTTCTGTCAATCTCACATTACACCTTCCACTGTCAATCTCACATTACCCCTTCCACTGTCAATCTCACATTACCCCTTCCACTGTCAACCTCACATTACCTCTTCCATTGTCAATCTCACATTACACCTTCCACTGTCAATCTCACATTACACCTTCCACTGTCAATCTCACATTACCCCTTCCACTGTCAATCTCACATTACCCCTTCCACTGTCAATCTCACAGTACCCCTTCCACTGTCAATCTCACATGACCCCTTCCACTGTCAACCTCACATTACCCCTTCCACTGTCAATCTCACATGACCCCTTCCACTGTCAACCTCACATTACCCCTTCCACTGTCAATCTCACATTACACGTTCCACTCTCAATCTCACATTACCCCGTCCACTGTCAATCTCACATTACCCATTCCACTGTCAATCTCACATGACCTCTTCCACTGTCAATCTCACATTACCCCTTCCACTGTCAATCTCACATTACCCCTTCCACTGTCAACCTCACATTACCCCTTCCACTGTCAATCTAACATTACCCCGTCCACTGTCAATCTCACATTACCCCTTCCACTGTCAATCTCACATTACCCCTTCCACTGTCAATCTCACATTACACCTTCCACTGTCAATCTCACATTACCCCTTCCACTGTCAATCTCACATTACCCCTTCCACTGTCAATTTCACATTACCCCTTCCACTGTCAATCTCACATTACCCCTTCCACTGTCAATCTCACATGACCCCTTCCACTGTCAATCTCACATTACCACGTCCACTGTCAATCTAACATTACCCCGTCCACTGCCAATCTCACATTACCCCTTCCACTGTCAATCTCACATGACCCCTTCCACTGTCAACCTCACATTACCCCTTCCACTGTCAATCTCACATTACACCTTCCACTGTCAATCTCACATTACCCCGTCCACTGTCAATCTCACATTACCCATTCCACTGCCAATCTCACATTACCCCTTCCACTGTCAATCTCACATTACCCCTTCCACTGTCAATCTCACATTACCCCTTCCACTGTCAACCTCACATTACCCCTTCCACTGTCAATCTCACATTACCCCTTCCACTGTCAACCTCACATTACCCCTTCCACTGTCAATCTCACATGACCCCTTTTACTGTCAACCTCACATTACCCCTTCCACTGTCAATCTCACATTACACCTTCCACTGTCAATCTCACATTACCCCGTCCACTGTCAATCTCACATTACCCATTCCACTGTCAATCTCACATTACCCCTTCCACTGTCAATCTCACATTACCCCTTCCACTGTCAATCTCACCGTACCCCTTCCACTGTCAATCTCACATTACCACGTCCACTGTCAATCTAACATTACCCCGTCCACTGGCAATCTCACATTACCCCTTCCACTGTCAATCTCACATGACCCCTTCCACTGTCAATCTCACATTACACCTTCCACTGTCAATCTCACATCACACCTTCCACTGTCAATCTCACATTACCCCGTCCACTGTCAATCTCACATTACCCCGTCCACTGTCAATCTCACATTACCCCTTCCAAAGTCAATCTCACATTACCCCTTCCACTGTCAATCTCACATTACACCTTCCACTGTCAATCTCACATTACCCCTTCCACTGTCAATCTCACATTACCCCTTCCACTGTCAATCTCACAGTACCCCTTCCACTGTCAATCTCACATGACCCCTTCCACTGTCAACCTCACATTACCCCTTCCACTGTCAATCTCACATGACCCCTTCCACTGTCAACCTCACATTACCCGTTCCACTGTCAATCTCACATTACACGTTCCACTGTCAATCTCACATTACCCCGTCCACTGTCAATCTCACATTACCCATTCCACTGTCAATCTCACATTACCCCTTCCACTGTCAATCTCACATTACCCCTTCCACTGTCAATCTCACATTACCCCTTCCACTGTCAATCTCACATGACCCCTTCCACTGTCAATCTCACATTACCACGTCCACTGTCAATCTAACATTACCCCGTCCACTGTCAATCTCACATTACCCCTTCCACTGTCAATCTCACATGACCTCTTCCACTGTCAATCTCACATTACCCCTTCCACTGTCAATCTCACATTACCCCTTCCATTGTCAACCTCACATTACCCCTTCCACTGTCAATCTCACATTACACCTTCCACTGTCAATCTCACATTACCCCTTCCACTGTCAACCTCACATTACCCCTTCCACTGTCAATCTCACATGACCCCTTCCACTGTCAACCTCACATTACCCCTTCCACTGTCAATCTCACATTACACGTTCCACTGTCAATCTCACATTACCCCGTCCACTGTCAATCTCACATTACCCCTTCCACTGTCAATCTCACATTACCCCTTCCACTGTCAATCTCACATTACCCCTTCCACTGTCAATCTCACATTACCCCTTCCACTGTCAATCTCACATTACCCCTTCCACTGTCAATCTCACATGACCCCTTCCACTGTCAATCTCACATTACCACGTCCACTGTCAATCTAACATTACCCCGTCCACTGTCAATCTCACATTACCCCTTCCACTGTCAATCTCACATGACCTCTTCCACTGTCAATCTCACATTACCCCTTCCACTGTCAATCTCACATTACCCCTTCCATTGTCAACCTCACATTACCCCTTCCACTGTCAATCTCACATTACACCTTCCACTGTCAATCTCACATTACCCCTTCCACTGTCAATCTCACATTACCCCTTCCACTGTCAATTTCACTCTCTCTGACGCTCTCCCTCATTGTCTCTCTCTCTCTTATCACTCCTCCTCCCCCTTCCTCGTTCATTCTTATTACTCTCGATCTCACTCACTCACTCTTCCCTTTACTCTCTCTCCCTCCCTCTCTCTCTCGTACTCACTCTCTCTTTCGCTCTCTTTCTCCCCTTTCCTCGTTCATTCTTATTACTCACGATCTCACTCACTCTCTCTCTCATTCTCCTTATTAAAGCAGTGTTCATTTTAATATACTGAAGTTAATATACTGTAAGTATGTCAGCTCAATTACTCACAATCTTTACATCCTAGTGGCACTGAGTAAGTCTGTATGTTTGTGTGTGTGAGTGCAGGGATTATGGATTATAAGATTTACCATAGAGAAAGACAGCTGTCCTTCCTAATGACAATCTGTCACCACTCTCTTTGTCACGTCTCTCACCTCCTCTCATCCCTCGCTTTGTCTTTTCATGGCCATCCAACACTGTCCACTCCCCTCCTCTTAACGCTCCATACAGAGGCATCATTCCAGGGGCCCTTCTCCCACCAAGGTGACCCTACCTCCCACGCGACCACTCAAAAATACTGCCACATATTTCACTACAAAATAACACAAGGTATCTACAGCTGCCTGCAACAATCTGATCTATCTCCTGCTTGCTTTTTTCTCCCTCTCCATCTGCCTTAGGCTGTTTTATCCATCTGCCTTAGGTTGTTTTATTCATCTGCCTTAGGCTGTTTCATCCATCTGCCTTAGGCTGTTTGGAGTCATTAATAGTGAGAAAAACACTGCTATATTTACCTACGGGTGGCAGGTAGCCTAGCGGTTAGAGCGTTGGGCCTGTAACCGAAAGGTTGCTGGTTTGAATCCCTGAGCTGGCTAGGTTAAAACATCTTCCGGTGTGCCCTTGAGCAAGGCACTTACCCCTAGCTGCTCCAGGGTCTCTGTCAATAACAGCTGATGCCTGGTCGTGACTACACTCTCTGAGGGCGTCTTTCATTTTTTATTTTTAATTTCACCTTTATTTAACCAGGTAGGCTAGTTGAGAACAAGTTCTCATTTACAACTGTGACCTGGCCAAGATAAAGCAAAGCAGTTCAACAAATACAACAACACAGAGTTGCACATGGAATAAACAAACATACAGTCAATAATACAATAGAGAAAGTCTATATACAGTGTGTGCAAATTAGGTAGGATAAGGGGAGTGAGGCAATAAATAGGCCAGAGTGGTGAAATTATTACAGTATGGCAAATTAAACACTGGGGTGATAGATGTGCAGAAGATGAGTGTGCAAGTAGCGGTACTGGGGTGCAAAGGAGCAAAATAAATAAAATAAATAACAAAATGGTGATGAGGTAGTTGGATGGGCTATTTACAGATGGGCTATGTACAGGTGCAGTGATTTGTGAGCTGCTCTGACAGCTGGTGCTTAAAGCTAGTGAGGGAGATATGAGTCTCCAGCTTCAGTGATTTTTGCAGTTCGTTCCAGTCATTGGCAGCAGAGAACTGGAAGGAAAGGCGGCCGAAGGAAGAATTGGCTTTGGGGGAGACCATAGAGATATACCTGCTGGAGCACTTGCTACGGGTGGGTGCTGCTATAGTGAGCAGTGAGCTTTACCTGGCAACAACTTATAGATGACCTGGAGCCAATGGGTTTGGCGACGGATATGAAGCGAGGGCCAGCCAACGAGAGCGTACATGTCGCAGTGGTGGGTAGTGTATGGGGCTTTGGTGACAAAACGGATGGCACTGTGATAGACTGCATCCAATTTGCTGAGTAGAGTGTTGGAGGCTATTTTGTAAATGACATCGCCGAAGTCAAGGATCGGTAGGATGGTCAGTTGTACTAGGTCTCAGGGGATATGCAAAAAAAAGAAAATTCCAATTCACATGCATATAATACACACTTGTACATGTGTGAAATAGGACAAATGTAAGTACCTATGTAAGTAATAAGCCTCTCATCAATGCCCTCACACGCTGAGAAAAACACAGTGAACACACAGTACACACAAACCCTGTCATTCTGACTCATTGTTGTGGTGTTGAGGACCTGGTGGGATGGTTCCTATCATTTCCATTTAGTCTAAAGTATAGCAGATTCCTCTGAGGGGAGGTAATCATAGTGATTACACACCTCTACCTGTGTTAGCCAATCACACACACACACACCACACTGCTCAGCTGGGCACCTCCCATCACTCACATCCTCACACCCCCAGGCATTGGCATACACACTTAGCTACAAATACATCTATGCACACACAAGCACTTACAAACACGCAGACACACAAACATACACAAATTTCCTTCTAACCCTTTTTCCGCAGCCAACTCCCCACACATCCATTGCCTAGCAACCTATCAGCAGACACCCTCACCTCTAGACCCCTGCCTCACGTCCTGAATGGCAGCCAATCAGGTGAGCCACTCCCTTGGGGGATACCACTGTGATCAAAAGGTAGGGGTGGGGGACCGGGTGCTTGGGTTGCAGATATGGTCAAACACTGAAAATGTCAGTATCTCTATCCTTCACTTTCTCTCTCGCTCTGCTTTTCATTCTCTTTCTCGTTGCCTCTTTCCTCCTCTTTCCCTCACCTTTCCATCATTCCTTCTACCTCTCTTTCGCTCTCTCTCTCCCTCTCTCTCTCCCCCTCTCTCTCCTATCTATCCATGTCTATTCTTTCCATCATCTAGATTTCTCTCTGGTGTGCTCTTCTTTTTCACCTAATCACGTTGCTACCCCCCTTCCTTCACCCCTTCCCCCTTTCCCTTCTTCCTTTGCTTTCCTTGACTCTCCCTCCATCTCCATATCGCTCTCCTGCTCTCCTTTCCCCCCTCCGTCACACTGTCTCAGTCTTTCCCTCTCTGACTCTCTCATCCTCCTCTCAACCTCTCTCTCCTGCTCTCCTTTTCCCCCTCCGTCACACTGTCTCAGTCTTTCTCTCTCTGACTCTCTCATCCTCCTCTCAACCTCTCTCTCCTGCTCTACCTTCCCCCCTCTGTCACACTGTCTCAGTCTTCCCTCCCTGACTCTCTCAACCTCTCTCTCCTGCTCTACCTTCCCCCCTCTGTCACACTGTCTCAGTCTTCCCTCCCTGACTCTCTCATCCTCCTCTCAACCTCTCTCTCCTGCTCTCCTTTCCCCCCTCCGTCACACTGTCTCAGTCTTTCTCTCTCTGACTCTCTCATCCTCCTCTCAACCTCTCTCTCCTGCTCTACCTTCCCCCCTCTGTCACACTGTCTCAGTCTTCCCTCCCTGACTCTCTCAACCTCTCTCTCCTGCTCTCCCTTCCCCCCTCTGTCACACTGTCTCAGTCTTCCCTCCCTGACTCTCTCATCCTCCTCTCAACCTCTCTCTTCTGCTCTCCCTTACCCCCTCCATCACACTGTCTCAGTCTTCCCTCCCTGACTCTCTCAGCCTCCTCTCTACCTCTCTCTCCTGCACCTTGCTCCCCCTCCCCTCTATCTTTCTCTTCTTCTCATCTCTAACACTGTCACACATTTCTATCATAGACACCCTTTATCTTTCTCTCTGTCCCCATCTCACACCCTCTATCTCTCTCTCCGTCACCATCTCTCTCTTTCTCCCTTTCTCCCTTCGTCATTAGTATGTTGGCTGTGTCCTGTAGTGATTGTGGTGAGCGTTGGGCCAGAGTTCAGGGAGAGGACAGGAGGAGCATAGCAGGTGCTGGGAGGACACTGATAACACACACACACACACACACACACACACACACACACACACACACACACACACACACACACACACACACACACACACACACACACACACACACACACACACACACACACACACACACAATGAGAGACACATACACCCACACAAAGAGAGTCACAGACACACACATAAATGTGATCACACACGCAGACAAATAATATAAACTGAGCTTGAGGCATACACACACCCACTACCACACCCAGACCACACCCTCTGCACTGGCACTAATACAATAGTATAGCAATGTTATGCTGAGTCAGGCGTCGACTCTATCTCTGTATCACTTTATCTGTTTGTAATTGGTCTCTATCTCACTTGTATTCTCTGCCACACACACACACACACACACACACACACACACACACACACACACACACACACACACACACACACACACACACACACACACACACACACAA
>NW_027258502.1:0-10000 GCF_045791955.1 Oncorhynchus clarkii lewisi
CTCTCCTCTTTCACTCCTTCTCGCTCTCTCCTCTTCCCCCCCCCCTCTCTCTCTCTCTCCTCCTTCCCTCTCTCTCTCTCCTCCTTCCCTCTATCCTACTCTCTCCTCTTTTGCTCCCTCTCGCTCTCTCCTCTTTCCCTCTCTCTCTCTCCTCCCCTCTCTCTCCTCCTTCCCTCCCTCTCGCTCTCTCCTCTTTCCCTCTCTCTCTCCTCCCACCTCTCTCTCTCCTCCTTCCCTCTCTCTCTCTATCTCCTCCTTCCTCTCTCTCTCTCTCTCTCTCTCTCTCTCCTCTCTCCTCTCTCTCTCTCTCTCTCTCTCTCTCTCTCTCTCTCTCTCTCTCTCTCTCCTCCCTTTCTCTCTCTCTCTCCTCCTTCCCTCTCTCTCTCTCTCCTCTTTCCCTCTCTCTCTCTCCTCCCCTCTCTCTCTCTGTCCTCCTCCTCCCCTCTCTCTCGCTCTCTGCTATTTCCCTATCCTCCTTCCCTCTCTCTCTCTCCTCCTTTCCTCTCCCTCTCTCTCTCCTCCCCCCTCTCTCTCTCCTCCTTCCCTCTCTCTCTCACTCTCTCCTCTTTCCCTCTCCTCCTTCCCTCTCTCTCTCACTCTCTGCTATTTCCCTCTCCTCCTTCCCTCTCTCTCTCTCCTCCTTCCCTCTCTCTCTCTCTCTCTCTCTCTCCTCGTTTCCTATCTCTCTCACTCTCTCCTCTTTCCCTCTCTCTCTCTCCTCCCCTCTCTCTCTCTCTCTCTCCTCTCTCTCTCTCTCTCTCTCTCTCCTCGTTCCCTCTATCTCGCTCTCTCCTCTTTCCCTCTCTCTCCTCCCCTCTCTCTCTCCTCCCCCTCTCTCTCTCTCTCTCCTCCCCTCTCTCTCTCCTCCCCTCTCTCTCTCTCTCTCTCCTCCCCTCTCTCTCTCCTCCTTTCCTCTCTCTCCCTCTCTCTCTCTCTCTCCTCCTTTCCTCTCCCTCTCTCTCTCCTCCCCTCTCTCTCTCTCTCCTCCTTCCCTCTCTCTCGCTCTCTCCTCTTCCCCTCTCTCTCTCTCCTCCCCTCTCTCTCTCTCTCCTCCTTCCCTCTCTCTCGCTCTCGGCTATTTCCCTCTCCTCCTTCCCTCTCTCTCTCTCCTCCCCTCTCTCTCTCTCCTCTTTACCTCTTTCTCGCTCTCTTCTCTTTCCCTCTCTCTCTCCTCCCCTCTCTCTCACGCTCTCTCCACTTTCCCTCTCTCTCCTCCCCTCTCTCTCACACTCTCTTCTCCTTCCATCGCTCTCATTACTCCCATCCCTCCTCCCTCTCCTCCCCCTCTCCTTCCCTCCTATACAGAAGTTGTATAAGAGTCTGAGTGAGGTGAAGTTGGAGATAGAGACTGTGATAAAGACCGGAAGACAGATCGTTCAGAGACAGCAGACGGAGAAGCCTAAAGAGCTGGACGACAGACTCACTGCCCTCAAGCTGCTCTATAATCAACTGGGCGCGCAGGTCAGTGGCATCAGCCAATAGCACGCCTCAACCTAAATCCACTGCCTCTCATACAGAGACAATGATTGGTTTAACTGGTCACAAAGGATTCTGGGAGATGGAGTTTGGTGTGTATTAGTTTTGTTTTGGGGTTGGGCTATTTTTAAATCGGGGAATAAATCAAGTTCATTTGAATGTAAAATAATTGAATTGAATTCAGAGCGATTGATTAGATGAAGTTGATTACATTAGAAGTGATTGACAGGTATCTGTGAGATGTGTGTTTGTGTCTGTCAGGTGACGGAGGGAAAACAGGAACTAGAGAAGAGTCTGAAGTTGTCCAGGAAACTGCGTAAGGAGTTGAACAGCCTGACAGAGTGGCTAGCTGCTACGGACGCTGAGCTGACTAGGAGGTCGGCTGTGGAGGGGATGCCCAGTGATCTAGAGGCTGAGCTGGCCTGGGCCAAGGTAGGAGGACAAACACAGACCAGAAGATACACACACACACACACACACACACGTTTACTGATTTCCACCTGTGTTTGGTCATTTCCCAGCTCCAGTAAGGTGGTGTGTAAGTGGTGTGTAAGTGGTGTGTAAGTGGTGTGATGTCAGTGGTTATCTCAGTGGGGAAGGAGGTCAGAGGACAGTCACAGTACAGCTGCTCTGAATCTATTCTCTCTCTGCTGCTGAGGGCTTTCTATGGACACATCCTCTGCGTCCCAAATGACACTCTAGTGCCTATATAGTGCACGACTTTAGACCAGGACCATAGGGCTCTGTTCCCTATATAGTGCACTACTTTAGACCAGGACCATAGGGTTCTGTTCCCTATATAGTGCACGACTTTAGACCAGGACCATAGGGCTCTGTTCCCTATATAGTGCACTACTTTAGACCAGGACCATAGGGCTCTGTTCCCTATATAGTGCACTACTTTAGACCAGGACCATAGGGCTCTGTTCCCTATATAGTGCACTACTTTAGACCAGGACCATAGGGCTCTGTTCCCTATATAGTGCACTACTTTAGACCAGGACTATAGGGCTCTGTTCCCTATATAGTGCACTACTTTAGACCAGGACCATAGGGCTCTGTTCCCTATATAGTGCACTACTTTAGACCAGGACCATAGGGCTCTGTTCCCTATATAGTGCACTACTTTAGACCAGGACCATAGGGCTCTGTTCCCTATATAGTGCACTACTTTAGACCAGGACCATGGGGCTCTGATCCCTATATAGTGCACTACTTTAGACCAGGACCATAGGGCTCTGTTCCCTATATAGTGCACTACTTTAGACCAGGACCATAGGGCTCTGTTCCCTTATATATAGTGCACTACTTTAGACCAGGATCATAGGGCTCTGTTCCCTATATATAGTGCACTACTTTAGACCAGGACCTTAGGGCTCTGTTCCCTATATATAGTGCACTACTTTAGACCAGGACCATAGGGCTCTGTTCCCTATATATAGTGCACTACTTTAGACCAGGACCATAGGGCTCTGTTCCCTATATATAGTGCACTACTTTAGACCAGGATCATAGGGCTCTGTTCCCTATATATAGTGCACTACTTTAGACCAGGACCATAGGGCTCTGTTCCCTATATAGTGCACTACTTTAGACCAGGACCATAGGGCTCTGTTCCCTATATAGTGCACTACTTTAGACCAGGACCATAGGGCTCTGTTCCCTATATATAGTGCACTACTTTAGACCAGGACCATAGGGCTCTGTTCCCTATATATAGTGCACTACTTTAGACCAGGACCATAGGGCTCTGTTCCCTATATATAGTGCACTACTTTAGACCAGGACCATAGGGCTCTGTTCCCTATATATAGTGCACTACTTTAGACCAGGACCATAGGGCTCTGTTCCCTATATAGTGCACTACTTTAGACCAGGACCATAGGGCTCTGTTCCCTATATATAGTGCACTACTTTAGACCAGGACCATAGGGCTCTGTTCCCTATATAGTGCACTACTTTAGACCAGGACCATAGGGATCTGTTCCCTTATATATAGTGCACTACTTTAGACCAGGACCATAGGGCTCTGTTCCCTATATATAGTGCACTACTTTAGACCAGGACCATAGGGCTCTGTTCCCTATATATAGTGCACTACTTTAGACCAGGACCATAGGGCTCTGTTCCCTATATATAGTGCACTACTTTAGACCAGGACCATAGGGCTCTGTTCCCTATATAGTGCACTACTTTAGACCAGGACCATAGGGCTCTGTTCCCTATATAGTGCACTACTTTAGACCAGGACCATAGGGCTCTGTTCCCTATATATAGTGCACTACTTTAGACCAGGACCATAGGGCTCTGTTCCCTATATATAGTGCACTACTTTAGACCAGGACCATAGGGCTCTGTTCCCTATATAGTGCACTACTTTAGACCAGGACCATAGGGCTCTGTTCCCTATATATAGTGCACTACTTTAGACCAGGACCATAGGGCTCTGTTCCCTATATATAGTGCACTACTTTAGACCAGGACCATAGGGCTCTGTTCCCTATATAGTGCACTACTTTAGACCAGGACCATAGGGCTCTGTTCCCTATATAGTGCACTACTTTAGACCAGGACCATAGGGCTCTGTTCCCTATATATAGTGCACTACTTTAGACCAGGACCATAGGGCTCTGTTCCCTATATATAGTGCACTACTTTAGACCAGGACCATAGGGCTCTGTTCCCTATATATAGTGCACTACTTTAGACCAGGACCATAGGGCTCTGTTCCCTATATAGTGCACTACTTTAGACCAGGACCATAGGGCTCTGTTCCCTATATATAGTGCACTACTTTAGACCAGGACCATAGGGCTCTGTTCCCTATATAGTGCACTACTTTAGACCAGGACCATAGGGATCTGTTCCCTTATATATAGTGCACTACTTTAGACCAGGACCATAGGGATCTGTTCCCTTATATATAGTGCACTACTTTAGACCAGGATCATAGGGCTCTGTTCCCTATATATAGTGCACTACTTTAGACCAGGACCATAGGGCTCTGTTCCCTATATATAGTGCACTACTTTAGACCAGGACCATAGGGCTCTGTTCCCTATATATAGTGCACTACTTTAGACCAGGACCATAGGGCTCTGTTCCCTATATATAGTGCACTACTTTAGACCAGGACCATAGGGCTCTGTTCCCTATATATAGTGCACTACTTTAGACCAGGACCATAGGGCTCTGTTCCCTATATATAGTGCACTACTTTAGACCAGGATCATAGGGCTCTGTTCCCTATATATAGTGCACTACTTTAGACCAGGACCATAGGGCTCTGTTCCCTATATAGTGCACTACTTTAGACCAGGACCATAGGGCTCTGTTCCCTATATAGTGCACTACTTTAGACCAGGACCATAGGGCTCTGTTCCCTATATATAGTGCACTACTTTAGACCAGGACCATAGGGCTCTGTTCCCTATATATAGTGCACTACTTTAGACCAGGACCATAGGGCTCTGTTCCCTATATATAGTGCACTACTTTAGACCAGGACCATAGGGCTCTGTTCCCTATATATAGTGCACTACTTTAGACCAGGACCATAGGGCTCTGTTCCCTATATAGTGCACTACTTTAGACCAGGACCATAGGGCTCTGTTCCCTATATATAGTGCACTACTTTAGACCAGGACCATAGGGCTCTGTTCCCTATATAGTGCACTACTTTAGACCAGGACCATAGGGATCTGTTCCCTTATATATAGTGCACTACTTTAGACCAGGACCATAGGGCTCTGTTCCCTATATATAGTGCACTACTTTAGACCAGGACCATAGGGCTCTGTTCCCTATATATAGTGCACTACTTTAGACCAGGACCATAGGGCTCTGTTCCCTATATATAGTGCACTACTTTAGACCAGGACCATAGGGCTCTGTTCCCTATATAGTGCACTACTTTAGACCAGGACCATAGGGCTCTGTTCCCTATATAGTGCACTACTTTAGACCAGGACCATAGGGCTCTGTTCCCTATATATAGTGCACTACTTTAGACCAGGACCATAGGGCTCTGTTCCCTATATATAGTGCACTACTTTAGACCAGGACCATAGGGCTCTGTTCCCTATATAGTGCACTACTTTAGACCAGGACCATAGGGCTCTGTTCCCTATATATAGTGCACTACTTTAGACCAGGACCATAGGGCTCTGTTCCCTATATATAGTGCACTACTTTAGACCAGGACCATAGGGCTCTGTTCCCTATATAGTGCACTACTTTAGACCAGGACCATAGGGCTCTGTTCCCTATATAGTGCACTACTTTAGACCAGGACCATAGGGCTCTGTTCCCTATATATAGTGCACTACTTTAGACCAGGACCATAGGGCTCTGTTCCCTATATATAGTGCACTACTTTAGACCAGGACCATAGGGCTCTGTTCCCTATATATAGTGCACTACTTTAGACCAGGACCATAGGGCTCTGTTCCCTATATAGTGCACTACTTTAGACCAGGACCATAGGGCTCTGTTCCCTATATATAGTGCACTACTTTAGACCAGGACCATAGGGCTCTGTTCCCTATATAGTGCACTACTTTAGACCAGGACCATAGGGATCTGTTCCCTTATATATAGTGCACTACTTTAGACCAGGACCATAGGGATCTGTTCCCTTATATATAGTGCACTACTTTAGACCAGGATCATAGGGCTCTGTTCCCTATATATAGTGCACTACTTTAGACCAGGACCATAGGGCTCTGTTCCCTATATATAGTGCACTACTTTAGACCAGGACCATAGGGCTCTGTTCCCTATATATAGTGCACTACTTTAGACCAGGACCATAGGGCTCTGTTCCCTATATATAGTGCACTACTTTAGACCAGGACCATAGGGCTCTGTTCCCTATATAGTGCACTACTTTAGACCAGGACCATAGGGCTCTGTTCCCTTATATATAGTGCACTACTTTAGACCAGGATCATAGGGCTCTGTTCCCTATATATAGTGCACTACTTTAGACCAGGACCATAGGGCTCTGTTCCCTATATATAGTGCACTACTTTAGACCAGGAGGACCATAGGGCTCTGTTCCCTATATATAGTGCACTACTTTAGACCAGGACCATAGGGCTCTGTTCCCTATATATAGTGCACTACTTTAGACCAGGACCATAGGGCTCTGTTCCCTATATATAGTGCACTACTTTAGACCAGGACCATAGGGCTCTGTTCCCTATATAGTGCACTACTTTAGACCAGGACCATAGGGCTCTGTTCCCTATATATAGTGCACTACTTTAGACCAGGACCATAGGGCTCTGTTCCCTATATATAGTGCACTACTTTAGACCAGGACCATAGGGCTCTGTTCCCTATATATAGTGCACTACTTTAGACCAGGACCATAGGGCTCTGTTCCCTATATATAGTGCACTACTTTAGACCAGGACCATAGGGCTCTGTTCCCTATATAGTGCACTACTTTAGACCAGGACCATAGGGCTCTGTTCCCTATATATAGTGCACTACTTTAGACCAGGACCATAGGGCTCTGTTCCCTATATATAGTGCACTACTTTAGACCAGGACCATAGGGCTCTGTTCCCTATATATAGTGCACTACTTTAGACCAGGACCATAGGGCTCTGTTCCCTATATATAGTGCACTACTTTAGACCAGGACCATAGGGCTCTGTTCCCTATATATAGTGCACTACTTTAGACCAGGACCATAGGGCTCTGTTCCCTATATATAGTGCACTACTTTAGACCAGGACCATAGGGCTCTGTTCTGTTAGACCAGGACCATAGGGCTCTGTTCCCTATATATAGTGCACTACTTTAGACCAGGACCATAGGGCTCTGTTCCCTATATAGTGCACTACTTTAGACCAGGACCATAGGGCTCTGTTCCCTTATATATAGTGCACTACTTTAGACCAGGACCATAGGGCTCTGTTCCCTATATATAGTGCACTACTTTAGACCAGGACCATAGGGCTCTGTTCCCTATATATAGTGCACTACTTTAGACCAGGACCATAGGGCTCTGTTCCCTATATATAGTGCACTACTTTAGGACCAGGACTTTAGACCAGGACCATAGGGCTCTGTTCCCTATATAGTGCACTACTTTAGACCAGGACCATAGGGCTCTGTTCCCTATATATAGTGCACTACTTTAGACCAGGACCATAGGGCTCTGTTCCCTATATATAGTGCACTACTTTAGACCAGGACCATAGGGCTCTGTTCCCTATATATAGTGCACTACTTTAGACCAGGACCATAGGGCTCTGTTCCCTATATAGTGCACTACTTTAGACCAGGACCATAGGGCTCTGTTCCCTATATATAGTGCACTACTTTAGACCAGGACCATAGGGCTCTGTTCCCTATATATAGTGCACTACTTTAGACCAGGACCATAGGGCTCTGTTCCCTATATATAGTGCACTACTTTAGACCAGGACCATAGGGCTCTGTTCCCTATATATAGTGCACTACTTTAGACCAGGACCATAGGGCTCTGTTCCCTATATATAGTGCACTACTTTAGACCAGGACCATAGGGCTCTGTTCCCTATATAGTGCACTACTTTAGACCAGGACCATAGGGCTCTGTTCCCTATATATAGTGCACTACTTTAGACCAGGACCATAGGGCTCTGTTCCCTATATATAGTGCACTACTTTAGACCAGGACCATAGGGCTCTGTTCCCTATATAGTGCACTACTTTAGACCAGGACCATAGGGCTCTGTTCCCTATATATAGTGCACTACTTTAGACCAGGACCATAGGGCTCTGTTCCCTATATATAGTGCACTACTTTAGACCAGGACCATAGGGCTCTGTTCCCTATATATAGTGCACTACTTTAGACCAGGACCATAGGGCTCTGTTCCCTATATATAGTGCACTACTTTAGACCAGGACCATAGGGCTCTGTTCCCTATATAGTGCACTACTTTAGACCAGGACCATAGGGCTCTGTTCCCTATATATAGTGCACTACTTTAGACCAGGACCATAGGGCTCTGTTCCCTATATAGTGCACTACTTTAGACCAGGACCATAGGGATCTGTTCCCTTATATATAGTGCACTACTTTAGACCAGGACCATAGGGCTCTGTTCCCTTATATATAGTGCACTACTTTAGACCAGGATCATAGGGCTCTGTTCCCTATATATAGTGCACTACTTTAGACCAGGACCATAGGGCTCTGTTCCCTATATATAGTGCACTACTTTAGACCAGGACCATAGGGCTCTGTTCCCTATATATAGTGCACTACTTTAGACCAGGACCATAGGGCTCTGTTCCCTATATATAGTGCACTACTTTAGACCAGGACCATAGGGCTCTGTTCCCTATATATAGTGCACTACTTTAGACCAGGACCATAGGGCTCTGTTCCCTATATATAGTGCACTACTTTAGACCAGGACCATAGGGCTCTGTTCCCTATATATAGTGCACTACTTTAGACCAGGACCATAGGGCTCTGTTCCCTATATATAGTGCACTACTTTAGACCAGGACCATAGGGCTCTGTTCCCTATATATAGTGCACTACTTTGTGCACTACTTTAGACCATAGGGCTCTGTTCCCTATATATAGTGCACTACTTTAGACCAGGACCATAGGGCTCTGTTCCCTATATAGTGCACTACTTTAGACCAGGACCATAGGGCTCTGTTCCCTATATAGTGCACTACTTTAGACCAGGACCATAGGGCTCTGTTCCCTATATATAGTGCACTACTTTAGACCAGGACCATAGGGCTCTGTTCCCTATATAGTGCACTACTTTAGACCAGGACCATAGGGCTCTGTTCCCTATATATAGTGCACTACTTTAGACCAGGACCATAGGGCTCTGTTCCCTATATATAGTGCACTACTTTAGACCAGGACCATAGGGCTCTGTTCCCTATATAGTGCACTATAGACCAGGACCATAGGTGACCACTCTGTTCCCTATATAGTGCACTACTTTAGACCAGGACCATAGGGCTCTGTTCAGGACCATATATATAGTGCACTACTTTATATATAGTGCACTACTTTAGACCAGGACCATAGGGCTCTGTTCCCTATATATAGTGCACTACTTTAGACCAGGACCATAGGGCTCTGTTCCCTATATAGTGCACTACTTTAGACCAGGACCATAGGGCTCTGTTCCCTATATATAGTGCACTACTTTAGACCAGGACCATAGGGCTCTGTTCCCTATATATAGTGCACTACTTTAGACCAGGACCATAGGGCTCTGTTCCCTATATATAGTGCACTACTTTAGACCAGGACCATAGGGCTCTGTTCCCTATATATAGTGCACTACTTTAGACCAGGACCATAGGGCTCTGTTCCCTATATATAGTGCACTACTTTAGACCAGGACCATAGGGCTCTGTTCCCTATATATAGTGCACTACTTTAGACCAGGGTTCCCATGTTAAGGGAATAGGTTGCTATTTGTGACGCAGACTGTTTTCCTAAATGGCCTGGTTGGTTGCCTAGCAACACGATCGCTGTCAGTAA